>NC_069731.1:968333-975833 GCF_027358585.1 Pangasianodon hypophthalmus | reverse complement strand
AAAGTTAAAAGTGTTCTGTAAATAAAACTGAATTGAATTGAACACTCGGATTTTTAAAATGCCGAGCTCTTGCGCAAAATGTCGTACAGTGTGTTAGAGCAGAGATACAGGACTGTACTTCATTATTTATTTAATTTCAATATGACTTCTGTTGTATTTTCACAGACAATAAACGAGTTTCGTGACTCGCAGATGTTCATGCACAAAAATAAATAAATGCATCCGGCTCTGGTTTGTGTGTTCAGTGCTGTAACCGCGATAAAAACTTAAATTACACACCGTGAACATCACATGGTGTGAACATGGTGGTCTGAGTGGAATGAGTGTGTAAATACAACCGAAAGTGTGATAAACCAGCCATGGAAACACAAACACACACATACACACATACACACACATACACACACATACACACACATACACACACATACACACACATATACACACATATACACACATATACACACATATACACACAAACTGCTGTTCAGAGTTTACAACCTGAATGTGTCTCACCTTCATGGCCAGGGCGATGAGAGCGCCCTCTGTGGGTCGACCCATCAGCGCGTTGTTCCTCACTACAGCGTCGTTACACACACAGCCAGCCTGCAAGAGAACACACACACACACACACACACACACACACACACACACACACACACACACACACACACACTCGTCAGGTCCTGATGTTTAGCAGACGGTGTCTCCTGGACGAACGCTGATGGGGGCGGAGTCTCACCTCCACGAGTTTACTGATGGAGATGTTGGAGAAGCCGTGAACCATCTTCCCGTCTATGAGCACCTCACCTGCTCCGTTATAGCCCACACCTGTCACCTACACACACACACACACACATACACACACACACACACACACACAGAATGAGGAGGCTGATTGATCTTACTTACTTAGTAACTTACTTATATTCTTATTTATTAATTCATCTATTTAATATTCCTGCTATTTTCAGTCGTTGCTTACTTATTCATTTATTCAGATATTTATGTATTTATTTATATACTAAATTAAATCCTTAGTTATTTGTTTATTTGCTTACCTATACATTTATTTATTCATTCATTTATTTATTTATTCATTCATACATCATATTTGTGTACTTCTATATTTAATGCATTCGCTCACTTATATACTTATTTATTTGTTTGTTTATTCACTTTATCTACTTATTACTTACATATTCATCTATCCATCCATCATTTTCATCCTTATATATTTATTAATTCATTCATCCATTCACTCATTCACACATTCATCCATTTATTTTATGTTATTTGCTTATATATTTATTCATATTCTCCTTTTAATATAAATGTATTTACATATGTGTGTATTTTCTAACTAACACTAATGGGAGTAACACTAAACTCCACTACACCAGCAGGGGGCGCTGAAGTTCACCATCACACTGACCTCCGCACGCTGTCCATCAGAGGTGAAGATCTGCGTGACCGTCATCTCGTTCTTCGTCAGCGTTCCCGTTTTATCCGAGCAGATCACGTTACAGCAACCTGCGAAGAATTCCCAAAATCCTCATCAGCTCAGGGGTCCGAGCACCACGAGGGAAACTCACAGGACAGGTACATTCTTCTTTTACACGTTCCACAAGAACGAGCTCAAGAGGTGGGTTTTATTTTATTTATTTAATCTCTTAAATTTATTAAGCAATTCAATTTTTAAAAGGTATTAGAACAAGGATCATATAAACGTCTCGTGTGTGTGTGGTGACCTTGTAAAGTCTTAATAAGAAAGGAAAAACGTTTTGGGGAGTAATCCACACTCATCAGGAACGCTTTAGAAATAAACGCTTAAAAAAATGTCATAATAAAAATGATCAATAATAAAAAGAAGAAAAAAAATATTCACAGATCTTTGTAGTGAAGTTATTAGAGGTTATTAGAGTTATTAGAGCGCAGATGCCGTTTGTTTAGCGTGAAGTTGTTTAATAACTGATAACACTGTTTTATACTGCGGCGCTGATGCAATAAACACAAAAATCCACCGCAAAGATTTTGTTACTGGTTAATTTTATATCGTCTGTCGTACTTCTGAGCGAGTGAGTGAGGGAGTGAGTGAGGGAGTGAGGGAGTGAGGGAGTGATTGAGCGAGCGAGCGAGTGAGTGAACGAGGGAGCGAGTGAGTGAGGGAGCGAGGGAGGGAGTGAGGGAGGGAGTGAGGGAGCGAGGGAGCGAGCGAGGGAGCAAGGGAGTGAGGGAGTGAGGGAGTGAGTGAGGGAGTGAGGGAGTGAGTGAGGGAGTGAGTGAGGGAGTGAGTACGCGAGCGAGGGAGTGATTGAGCGAGCGAGCGAGTGAGTGAACGAGGGAGCGAGTGAGTGAGGGAGTGAGGGAGCGAGTGAGTGAGCGAGCGAGCGAGTGAGTGAGGGAGTGAGGGAGTGAGGGAGCGAGTGAGTGAGCGAGCGAGCGAGTGAGTGAGGGAGTGAGGGAGCGAGTGAGTGAGCGAGCGAGCGAGTGAGTGAGGGAGCGAGGGAGTGAGGGAGCGAGTGAGTGAGCGAGCGAGCGAGTGAGTGAGGGAGTGAGGGAGTGAGGGAGCGAGTGAGCGAGCTTCTGTAAATAAACCACAGAGAAATTAAACAAGCTGCTCGCTGATGAAGCGTTAAATAAAACTACACACCCAAAAATACAAACACAGACAACACACAGAGCTGAACAGGAGGAGCAACGACACTCAGACGAGTACACGCGTAATTATTCCTTAATTAGAGTCACTGTGTCTGAAATCTGATTACACAACTCCACTGTTCTACACAACACAACTCCACTGTTCTACACAGCACAACTCTACTGTTCTACACAACACAACTCCACTGTTCTACACAGCACAACTCCACTGTTCTACACAGCACAACTCTACTGTTCTACACAGCACAACTCCACTGTTCTACACAGCACAACTCCACTGTTCTACACAGCACAACTCTACTGTTCTACACAGCACAACTCTACTGTTCTACACAGCACAACTCTACTGTTCTACACAACACAACTCTACTGTTCTACACAACACAACTCCACTGTTCTACACAACACAACTCCACTGTTCTACACAACACAACTCCACTGTTCTACACAGCACAACTCTACTGTTCTACACAACACAACTCCACTGTTCTACACAGCACAACTCCACTGTTCTACACAGCACAACTCCACTGTTCTACACAGCACAACTCCACTGTTCTACACAGCACAACTCCACTGTTCTACACAGCACAACTCCACTGTTCTACACAACACAACTCCACTGTTCTACACAACACAACTCCACTGTTCTACACAGCACAACTCCACTGTTCTACACAACACAACTCTACTGTTCTACACAACACAACTCCACTGTTCTACACAACACAACTCCACTGTTCTACACAACACAACTCCACTGTTCTACACAGCACAACTCCACTGTTCTACACAGCACAACTCTACTGTTCTACACAGCACAACTCCACTGTTCTACACAGCACAACTCCACTGTTCTACACAACACAACTCCACTGTTCTACACAACACAACTCCACTGTTCTACACAACACAACTCCACTGTTCTACACAGCACAACTCTACTGTTCTACACAGCACAACTCCACTGTTCTACACAGCACAACTCCACTGTTCTACACAACACAACTCCACTGTTCTACACAACACAACTCCACTGTTCTACACAGCACAACTCCACTGTTCTACACAACACAACTCCACTGTTCTACACAACACAACTCCACTGTTCTACACAGCACAACTCCACTGTTCTACACAACACAACTCCACTGTTCTACACAACACAACTCTACTGTTCTACACAACACAACTCTACTGTTCTACACAGCACAACTCTACTGTTCTACACAACACAACTCCACTGTTCTACACAACACAACTCCACTGTTCTACACAACACAACTCCACTGTTCTACACAGCACAACTCCACTGTTCTACACAGCACAACTCCACTGTTCTACACAGCACAACTCCACTGTTCTACACAGCACAACTCCACTGTTCTACACAACACAACTCCACTGTTCTACACAACACAACTCCACTGTTCTACACAGCACAACTCCACTGTTCTACACAACACAACTCCACTGTTCTACACAGCACAACTCCACTGTTCTACACAACACAACTCCACTGTTCTACACAACACAACTCCACTGTTCTACACAGCACAACTCCACTGTTCTACACAACACAACTCCACTGTTCTACACAACACAACTCCACTGTTCTACACAGCACAACTCCACTGTTCTACACAAC
Organism: Pangasianodon hypophthalmus; assembly: GCF_027358585.1. Classification (NCBI taxonomy): domain Eukaryota; kingdom Metazoa; phylum Chordata; class Actinopteri; order Siluriformes; family Pangasiidae; genus Pangasianodon; species Pangasianodon hypophthalmus. The sequence continues at coordinate 971,524 of NC_069731.1, read as the reverse complement.
ACAACTCCACTGTTCTACACAACACAACTCTACTGTTCTACACAACACAACTCTACTGTTCTACACAGCACAACTCTACTGTTCTACACAACACAACTCCACTGTTCTACACAACACAACTCCACTGTTCTACACAACACAACTCCACTGTTCTACACAGCACAACTCCACTGTTCTACACAGCACAACTCCACTGTTCTACACAGCACAACTCCACTGTTCTACACAGCACAACTCCACTGTTCTACACAACACAACTCCACTGTTCTACACAACACAACTCCACTGTTCTACACAGCACAACTCCACTGTTCTACACAACACAACTCCACTGTTCTACACAGCACAACTCCACTGTTCTACACAGCACAACTCTACTGTTCTACACAGCACAACTCCACTGTACTACACAACACAACTCTACTGTTCTACACAACACAACTCCACTGTTCTACACAACACAACTCCACTGTTCTACACAGCACAACTCCACTGTTCTACACAGCACAACTCTACTGTTCTACACAGCACAACTCCACTGTTCTACACAGCACAACTCCACTGTTCTACACAGCACAACTCCACTGTTCTACACAGCACAACTCCACTGTTCTACACAGCACAACTCTACTGTTCTACACAGCACAACTCCACTGTTCTACACAGCACAACTCCACTGTTCTACACAACACAACTCCACTGTTCTACACAACACAACTCCACTGTTCTACACAACACAACTCCACTGTTCTACACAGCACAACTCCACTGTTCTACACAGCACAACTCCACTGTTCTACACAGCACAACTCTACTGTTCTACACAGCACAACTCTACTGTTCTACACAGCACAACTCTACTGTTCTACACAGCACAACTCCACTGTTCTACACAGCACAACTCCACTGTTCTACACAGCACAACTCCACTGTTCTACACAGCACAACTCCACTGTTCTACACAACACAACTCTACTGTTCTACACAGCACAACTCTACTGTTCTACACAGCACAACTCTACTGTTCTACACAGCACAACTCCACTGTTCTACACAGCACAACTCCACTGTTCTACACAACACAACTCCACTGTTCTACACAACACAACTCCACTGTTCTACACAACACAACTCCACTGTTCTACACAACACAACTCCACTGTTCTACACAACACAACTCCACTGTTCTACACAGCACAACTCCACTGTTCTACACAACACAACTCCACTGTTCTACACAACACAACTCCACTGTTCTACACAACACAACTCCACTGTTCTACACAACACAACTCCACTGTTCTACACAACACAACTCCACTGTTCTACACAACACAACTCCACTGTTCTACACAACACAACTCCACTGTTCTACACAACACAACTCCACTGTTCTACACAGCACAACTCCACTGTTCTACACAGCACAACTCCACTGTTCTACACAGCACAACTCCACTGTTCTACACAGCACAACTCCACTGTTCTACACAACACAACTCCACTGTTCTACACAGCACAACTCCACTGTTCTACACAGCACAACTCTACTGTTCTACACAGCACAACTCCACTGTTCTACACAGCACAACTCTACTGTTCTACACAGCACAACTCTACTGTTCTACACAACACAACTCCACTGTTCTACACAACACAACTCCACTGTTCTACACAGCACAACTCCACTGTTCTACACAACACAACTCCACTGTTCTACACAGCACAACTCTACTGTTCTACACAACACAACTCCACTGTTCTACACAACACAACTCCACTGTTCTACACAACACAACTCCACTGTTCTACACAGCACAACTCCACTGTTCTACACAACACAACTCCACTGTTCTACACAACACAACTCCACTGTACTACACAGCACAACTCCACTGTTCTACACAGCACAACTCCACTGTTCTACACAGCACAACTCCACTGTTCTGCTTCTACACAACTCCACTGTTTTCACACACAGCATAACTCTACTGTTCTACTCCTCACACACACACACACACACACAACTCTACTGTTCTACACAACACAAGTCCACTATTCCACACACACACAAAACACAACACAACTCCACTGTTCTACTCCTCACACACACACACACACACACACACACACCACAACTCTACTGTTCTACTTCTACACTACACAACTCTTCTATTGTACTAAACCTTCACACAATTCTACAACTCGCTGAAAATAAAAGGAAGAAGGTGCAGAAAACAGCTGGGCTTCAGAAAGGTGCTACATGTAAATTACTACTATGATATTTATTTTCCCTTCTGCTTCTTCATTATTATTATTATTATTATTATTATTATTATTATTAATGGATTTACATCATTTTCATTTGGGATTAACCTAAAAGTTAAACCATAGAAAAAGAAGACAATAAAAAGAAAACCATATTAATTGTAAGAAATAAAAGACATACGGAAGAAAGACAAACCTAGAAAGAAAGTAAGATCATAAAAAATTCTAAGTGAAAAAGAAGTAGAGAAGCCAAAAAACAAAAACAACAACAAAACAAAAACAAACAAAAAAAAAAAACCCAAAAAAACCAAACTAACTAAACTCATAAATTCATTATTATTATTATAATCAATTATTATGCAAATAAACTTCATTACCATGTAAACAACAACAATTATTATCTCATTAAAACTGACTGATTCTTTAAATAAAACATTATAGACATAAAATATAAAAACATAATAATAATGAAAATAAAAGTAAGTTTTATAATCGTGTACCCAGTGTCTCGACTATGGGCAGCTTCTTGACGATGGCTCTCTTGTTCACCATCCTCATCACTCCCAGAGCGAGCGTGACCGTCACCACGATGGGCAGGCCTTCAGGGATAGCGGCTACCGCCAGGCTACACACACACACACACACACACACACACACACACACACACACACACACACATCAGAAATGAAGGATGGATTTATCTGCTGTGGAGAGAAAAGCTGCGAGTGGGACGTACCTGACTCCGATAGTGAACATGTCCAGGATGTTTTTCCCCTGCAGCCATCCCACCATCATGATGACACCTGGGAGGAAAAACAGATCATTAAATAATTAATTAAAGATAATTAAAACACTCAGATAATAACAGTGTCAATAAGTTGTAAGAAAAAAAGTCATGAATGAACAAATAAACAAATACATCC
>NC_069731.1:940833-963333 GCF_027358585.1 Pangasianodon hypophthalmus | reverse complement strand
CACAATGCAACATAACACAACACAACAACATAGCAAAAAACAACAAAACATACACAACATAACAGAACACAAAAACAACACAACATAATAACATAAAATATAGCATAAAATTGCTAAGATCTAGCAATTTGTAAACCTCACACACACACACACCTACACACACCTACACACACCTACACACACCTACACACACCTACACACACACGCGCTCATACCTGCAGCGCACACACTACTTCGTTGACAGGAAGTTCACTGGCTCTTTTGGATGTTAGTACCGGGACCATGGTCTCATTTTCACTCTGCGTTTGACTCTCTGCAAGCTGAAATAACACACACACACACACACACACACACACACACAGACACACACAGACACACACAGACACACACAGACACACACAACATTATAAGGTATGTGTTTATTTCAGTGTGATGTGTAAACGGCTCAGTGTTCTGTGTCACAGCCACGTTTTCCCGTCTTAATGTTTATCATCACGTGTAAATATGGTGTAAAAAATAACCAATTTAACAACAAAATTAAAACAAAATAATTTTATATATATATTTATATTTATATTTATTTTATATTTTAGATCAATTTTCTGTCTTACAGCTGGAGTTAAAGTCAGCGCTCAGCTGTGATGTCGGAGTGAAAACACTTCATCACAATAAAAAACAAAAAATTAACACCAAAAAAAAAGAATGGACACAAAGGTACAAAAGTTAAAAAAATATGAAAAAAAAGAAAATAAAAAAAAAAGAAAAAGGAAAGAAAGAAATAAAAAGGTAAGAAAAAATTAAATAGATATAAAGAGAAAATTAACAAAAAGGAAATCAAAAGGAAAAATATTAAAAAAGACAAAATAATAAAAGAAACAAACAAACAAAAAAAAAAATGCAGTACAAAAGCCTAAACAACAAAAGAAAAAAAGAACAAAGAACACAAAGAAAAAAACCCAAAGAGAACGTCTTCATAAAAGAGCCCCTGTTCAGGACCAGACAGGAAATGACATCACACATGAGGATTTTGGGGTGGAATACAGTTTAACACACGCACAGAAACGTGACTGTAATAAGAGAGAGAGTTTAATGTTTCTTAAAATTTCACTTTCATTTCACTTACGAGAAAATCAAATCCGAATAACTGCAATTTAATCGTTTAATTGTGACTGTTATATCGTTAAATTAGCGAGTGTGTATATGAAGCAGTGCATGCTGGGTAATCTTGTGGTGTTGTGTTGTTAGCTACTGGGTGAAAACACAAATTCCACAGCATTAATTTTACGCCTCGGGGCTCTTTCTTATATTGTCACGAAACTTTAAAAATAGAAAAGGTAAATCTCGTGCTGAAGTCTTAAATCCTCCGTCTGCATTGATGTTTTTGTTCTGAACATGAAAGCGTTTAAATCGCAGCGCGGAGAGCGAGAGGCCGAGCAGCTGGAACCGGTCGGACCGGGACGCCGTATTGCACCATGACGCCGATCCGTGTGGGAAAAAGCAGACGATCCTGCAGAGCTGCATTTCAAACATTCTGATGAAAAAGTTGCAATAAACCCAAAAGTGCAAAAACAGAAAAGACCCAGAAGCGATAACGAGGAGCCGAAAACGCCGAAAATGCCGAGCGTCAGACGACTGCGTTTATTTACACGTTTACAGGCGAGAAGGTTCCTCAAACATCAGACACAAGAACCGGACTGAAGTCACTCCTGTGGAGCTGCAGCACGTCTGAGAGACGCCTGGAGTCAGAGACTGTTAACTAACTAATGCGCTAATTAACCTCCGCGCTAACTCTACAGTGGAGCTAAATAAATAAATAAATAAATATCAAAAGATTACAACTAACTGTAGAAAGAAAGAAAGAAAGAAAGAAAGAAAGAGTAAGAAGGAACACCAAAAATTTACAAACAATTTCTAAAAAGAAAGAGAAATGAAAGAGAGAAATAAAAAGGCAAGAAAAAAAAATGAAATAAATATAAGGAAAAAAATTAACAAAAAAAAAACCCTGGAAAAAAAGAAAGAAAAATATATTTAAATACATTTTTTAAAATATTTTTTAAATATATATATATATATATATAAATATGTATGTGTGTGCGCGTGTTCATATACACACAAACTCATTTTAAAGTAAAAAGAACAAGATTAAAGAAAGAAAATAGAAAATAAAGTAAAAAAAGAAAAAAGATAAGATAAGGTAAGAAAAGAAGAAAACAAAAAAAAGAAAAAAGAAGGACGTTTCTCCTTCCAGAAAACTTTTCTATAAAAAACCCTCGAGTTCCTGTGAATGAGCCGTTACTATAGAAACGGTAACGTATTATTATAACGAGCGCATTAATGTAAACCTGCGCTAGTGTCAGAGCTGCCGTTATAGAAAATTAATCAACACCTTCAATTCTGACCAATCAGAATGCAGAATTCAGCAGCGCTGTGGTGTGAATATACATTTTTTAAACACCGGACGAACTGGACGTGCGAGGAGAGAAACGCAGGACGTCAGAGAGGTTGGAGGAATTTCGAGGAATGTGGTCAATGTTGTAATTAATTTGCATAAAAATGTTTAAAAAACAAAAAAAAAACTCGACTCTCCTGTTCCTGTCATCGCAGATCCTATCGACATACTGCCCGCGTGAATGCAGCGTTAAACCCTGAGCTCAGTGCTGGAGTGTGTGTGTGTGTGTGTGTGTGTGTGTATAAGTATAAGTACACACCGTGACGTAATTCACAAAATTATTAGCTGTAATTCACACACAGTTGTAGTTCTGCACACGCAATGTCTCACCTCACACACCAAGGAACACACAGCTTTACACTAATTGGGCGTGTGTTAAGATTGGAATTTTGCACAGATTAGACACACACACACACACACACACACACACACACACACACACACACACACATACATATACAGGGCGTCTCAAAGGTCTCCATACATTAACATTTTTTAGCAAAATGTCTTCCAAAAATTCTTCATACTTAGTTTATATTATATTATATATTTTTTTCCCCAGATAGTCTTTAAGAACGCCTTTGACAAAAGAAGAACGTAATGAAATCATTCTCATGGCTGGATCAGGAAGCTGTCTCAAGTTTTGTGATGGACTTTAACAGGAAACATGGCGAGCAAATCACACACACCACACTGTCGCCAAACTTACTAACAAATTCAAAAAGCACTGGAAGTGCTGCGGGTCGCAGGGGCATCAGTGTAAGCAGAGATTCTCAGACCTCCCTCTCCATAGCCACCTCCTCCACCTCCTCCAGCTCCTCCAGCTCCTCCAGCTCCTCCACCTCCTCCAGCTCCTCCACCTCCTCCAGCTCCTCCACAGGGATACCCAGGAGCTCCCAGGCCAGACGAGAGATATAGTCTCTCCACCTAGAGTTCTCCGAAACACCTCAACTGGCTCATTTCGACGCAGAGAAGCTGCGACTCTGAGAACGTCCGAGTTCCTCACCTGCTCTCTGAGGCTGAGTCCAGACACCCTGCGAAGGAAGCTCATTTCCGCCGCTCGTATCCACGACGCAGAGCTCGTGACCACAGGTGAGGATTGGGACGTAGATTGACCAGTAAGCTGATAGCTTCGCTTTTCGTCAACTCTCTCTTCACCACAACAGACCGGTACCATGTCCGCATGACCGCTGAAGCTGCACCGATCCATCTGTCAATCTCTCGCTCCACACTTCCCACACTCGTGAACAAGATCCCGAGATGCTTAAACTCTTCCGCTTGAGGCAGCATCTCATTCCCAACTGAACCCATCCTTTCCCGGCTGAGAGCCATGGCCTCAGATTTGGAGGTGCTGACCCTCATCCCGGCCGCTTCACACTCCGCTACTCGGCCCGAGGTCACTGCTCGATGAAGCCAACAGAACATCATCATCATCTGCAAATAACAAAGATGCGATCTACATGCTCCACACCTCGGCTGCGTCTAGAGATTCTGTCCATGAAGATTATAAACAGAATCAGTGACGAACGCCAGCGCTGGTGGAGCTCAACACACACCGGGAACACGTCTGACCTGACGCTGGTGATACAGACCAGACCCTCGCTCCGGTTATACAGGAACCTAAAGGCCAGTAATAACAGATCTGGAACCTTCTAGTCCCAAAGCACCTTCCACAGGATCCCATGAGGGACACAATCATACACAATCATAAGTCCACAAAACACATGCAGACTGACTGAGCAAATTCCAATGAGTCCTCCATGATCCTGCTTAGACTGATGCCCCAATGACCAGACCTGGATAAGCAGAACACCACGGACGGATGGATGGATGGATGGATGTGCTGCAGACCAACCGAGAACAACCGTCCACGAACATCTACTGATGAAGGCACAACCGACGTGGTGCTGGCAAACACAGTCCCCTGCGTACGGAGACTTTCGGGACACGCTCTATACAGCCATGTTGTATTTTTTTTAAAACCTGTGTAACCTGCTTGTATAAGTGTTCACAAAATAAATGGATTTTATTTTTATATCCAAGAACTATATTCTTTATATATAACAATTTTTTATAGTGAAAAGAAGAAAAACGTTAACAAATCACAATCAGCTGCTTCCGATCAAACAAAAAGAATAATAATAAGAAAGCTATCACGATGTCTCGAGGAAAACAAAGCGACACGTTATGAGAGAATTTATCAGAATTTATCGTCAGCTCTACACTTATTACACGCCTCGTCTGTACCGCTAAAGCGTTTCTACGTACTGAACACACACTGAAATTCACGCACGAACGCCACGTACGGGACAAACGTACAAACACAAACCGAAACAACGTCGAAAGACTCGTGGCGACGTCACCTGGTGATGCGGACGGAAAGAAGGAGAGAAAAAAAAACATCTACCTGTTTTACTCATCTTTCTCTCCCTTATACGACTCCTCCAGCACTGATTATCCATCACACACACACACACACACACACACACACACACAGAGATAAGACGCTTTAGTTTGCACGTGTGTGTGTGTGTGTGTGTGTGTGTGTGTGTGTGTGTGTCTGAGAGGATTCGCCGTAATTAAAGGTGATGTAAGAGTTCAGAGTGAATTAAATCTTGTCCTGTTCTTCTGCACACACACACACACACACACACACACACACACACACACACGGTTTTATTCTAATGCTAAAAATTTGCATAACATTAATAATTAAATTTATGGTTGAATTCTCGAATCTGATTGGTCAGAAGGTGTGTGTTGTTTCCATCTATAACCTGAACACCAGGTTTATATGAACGCGCTCGTTCTAATACGTTATCGTTGCTATAGTAACAGCTCATTCACAGGGACGTGTACGGCAAACGCTCCGCATAATCTAACACTAATAATAAATAGCTTTTTTTTTTTTTAAAGTGTTGTTTAACAAAGTAAAGTGTACAATTGTTGACATGGTGACTTTATTGTTTACATTCATTTATCATTTAAAAAGTACAAGTTTTAAGAAATAAAAGCAGCACTATTTTATTATTATTTTATTTTTTTTATAGCAAACCTCTGTATCGTGATTCATATCATGTATCGTAGAAATGTCTCGTATTATGATGTCATTTTTTTTTTAAATCACATTGCAGTAAAAGTTTAGGTAAAAATTACTTTTTTTAAATTGTTGATTTAAAGCTGTAAAGCGTTTTAAGGCTGCTTTGACACTTTTAACAGAAAAATTGAGTTTTATTGTGCCAAAATGGGGGAAAAAAAACCCTGCATGTGACATGGACACTGTAACCATGACAACACTCTTACTAATAGCTAGCTATAGATAGGCTATAAGGCTTAACATCCCAAAAATACACGCAATCTTCGTTTTTGGAAGATCGACTACGTAATATTTTCTATTCAACGCGTCGTAAATCTCCTCGTAATCGCTCGAGTCTAACAAGACTCGTTTTTTTTCAGCACCAACTTTTTATCCTCCATGTTTGTTTTTCGTCACATGACCAAGCCCCACCCCCCAGCCTTGCGACCTGATTGGTCAGCAGGTAAAAAAAGTGCTTGATAGCTCTTACTAAAAACTGAAATTTTTGCAATTTTCAGAAAAAAAACCAAACAAACAAAAACCCAGAGATTACACCACTTTCTTTTAAAAAAAAAAAATTGGTCACTTCCTGTAGATTATTTATTTTTTGGCTTGTGATAACCAAAAGATTTTAATACTTCAAAAAGTTATGAAAAGTTAAAGATTCAGGGCGATGCAGACAGCAGAGAGAACGCTTTCTTTTCCTCAAAAGAACAAGAAACATACTGTATGTTGTTTATGTAACTTTCAGTTTTTTAATATATAAATATAATTGAAATTGATTTTACACACTTATAGCATTATCGTAACGCACATCGCATTTTTCTTCGATATCGTGCAGCCCGAGCGTATACAAACAACTAAATTACTGAATTAGCGCATGAGTCAGCGCATTATATATAACCGTTATAATCAAATCAGAGGAACTGAATGTGTTTGTCTCAACACCATCACGCCTTTGACGCCGCCTGAGCCTCTAAACACCAGCGCTAATCTACGAGTGTGTACAAGCATTAGCACTGTGTACATCTGCTCACCACTCGGGATTTTAAATATGACCTCATCATCCACACGAGCGGCTTGTAATGACACGGCACGTCATCGTTCCGCTTATCAGAGCCTCAGACTCGTGACTATACGGGGAAAAACTCGACACAAAAACATATTACTGCTAAAAAAAAACAAACAAAACAAAACAAAAGCTGATAAATACTAACAGAGCTGCAGGAAAGAACCAAAACGTGAGCTAATCATCATTACACCGTGCCACAGAACATGTACGTGGAACCTCTGAGATGTTCACGGAACACAGGAATAAAACTGTAAGGAGTATCGCTAAGATCGATATCGTGATAAATTTTAAAAAACGATTTATTGCACAGCTTCATCAGGTTCCTTTTTACTCGCTTGAATCATTCCATCATTACGCCCAGGATCGTGGTGCTCGCAGTAAACACCAGACACACGCTTAGAACCCTTAACTTCGATTCTTCAGAAGAACTTCTGATATTGAACTCTACAAGTATCCAAAATAATTCCGCGTAGAACCCATTCAGGAGGCGCAGAACCTTTAACCACTGGGGAAAAAACCTTAAAGAACCGTTTTAAACCCTAACAACTTCCTAAAGCACGCTACACTCTTAAACAAACAAGAACCATTATGGGTCTCTTTGCGGGAAACCCTTAAAGGTTCTCTATAGAACCATACAACTGTGTGTTTCCCTCCAAGAACTCCAAGCAGAACTAAGATGCTAAGAACCCTGGATTTTCCAGTGAATCCTTTAACAAACCATTTTCTTCTAAAAGTGCATTTAGTAATTCTTAATAGTTCTTCAGTTGTTTCTCTGGTTCTGTGGTTCTACACAGAACTCAGAAACAGCTTTTTTCTCTCACAAGCTCCAAATCGAGGCTGAGAACAATTACCCAACAAACGCTTAAACCTTTTTCCTACAAGTGCACCAAGTATCAAAAGGTTTCAACAGGTTCTAAGAAGATGTAGAACCTTTCTTTAGAAGCTAAGAACCTTTAAATATCCAATAAACTCTAAGAGAACTCTTGAGGAACCCTTGAGGAACCCTTGTTTTTAAGTGTGTGTGCTCTAACAGAAGAACAAAATCCAAATTACTGCTTATTATTTTCTTCTTAACATGTAAAATCTGCCAGGGGTTTAAATCTTATCTTGGTACTTGGGTTCTTCAATGGTTCTTTAAGGGTTCAGTGGATCTCTCAGGTTCTAAAAGGGTTCTACTTGGGATTGTTCTGATACGGAAACACTTTCTTGTGGGTTTCTACACAAAATCTTTAATGATTTTTCTCCCAGAAGGACAACCAAAGCACACAGCGTATATTAATATTTATGCAAAAATAAATAAATAATTATTTTAAAAATAATAAAAATTAAAATGTAAAAAAAAATGTAAAGCAACTTTCAAAAATTTCCTTAACTATGTTTAAGAGTAGATTAATCATAATTTTTTTTCTGAAAATTCACACAAATAAGTTATTAAGCTTAAAAAAAACACGTCTAATCAGCTAATTTTTACTTTTTTTAATTTTTATCCAAGAACTGAAGAACCTTTAAGGGTTCTAGATTTCTAACAACACAGTCACAATATACTGTATATCTATCTATCTATCTATCTATCTTTGTTCTATTCTTTAAAAAAATAAAACAATACTATCAAAAGCGACTATGATAATTGTCTTTAACCAGGTTTTAGAAAATAAACTTTTCTGAATTATTTATTTAAAAAAAAAAATCAGCCGTGTTTCTGCGTAACACCGGAGTTAATTAAAGTGTTAATTAAAGTATTGTTCAGGAAGAGCTGACTGCTGAGAGCAGCGACTGTATAAAAAATAAATAAGTATCGTAGCGTAATTTATCATGATATTGATATTATTATGTAATATCACCTCGGCTGTACGGTCACGCCTCCTCCTGAGACAATGAAGGAACTGGAATGTGGCTCCTACTGTGTGTGTGTGTGTGTGTGTGTGTGTTAACTTCTAAACTTAACCAGAAACTTCAGATCTGTGTAATACTTATCACATTTTCTGAAGAACTACAGACTGAACAAAGTCTAAACTCTTATCTGAGGGTAAGAATAATTCCTACCTGCCTTCAGGTACGAGGAGAAAAAAAAACAAAAAACAAAACAAAGCCTGAGAGTCTGTAAATCTTACCATGATTACGGCTCCGACTGCCCCGAGGAGCCTCTGAACACCAGGAACGAAAAAAAAGGAAAAAAGGAGAAAATGTGTCGTCCTCCTGTGAAGAACGTACGTGTGTGTGTGTGTGTGTGTGTGTGTGTGTGTGTGAGAGAGAGAGAGAGAAAGAGAGAGAGTCTCACAGAGAAGTCGTGTTCAGAATAAAATTAAAATGTTCTCCCGGTAACCCTCGGAAGTAAACCATGCGTCCGACTCTGAAGAAACGTCCTGAGAGTGTGTGTGCGCAAGTGTGCACGAGTGTGTGTGTGTGTGTGTGTGTGTGTGTGGTTTTGTGAAGTGGGAGAGGCAAAGCTCAAACCCAAAGCAAACACGAGCAGCAGAAAGAACAGCGCTGAGACGCGACTGACAGAAACTTCAGAGTGAAAAGCCACACCTGTCAGATAACCTGAGAGATAACGCCACCGACCTGCAGATCCATTCATAACAACCCTCACAACAACCCTCAACAACCACCGACCTGCAGATCCATTCACAACAACCCTCACAACAACCACCGACCTGCAGATCCATTCATAACAACCCTCACAACAACCACCGACCTGCAGATCCATTCATAACAACCCTCACAACAACCACCGACCTGCAGATCCATTCACAACCCTCACAACAACCTTCACAACAGCCACCGACCTGCAGATCCATTCATAACAACCCTCACAACAACCACCGACCTGCAGATCCATTCACAACCCTCACAACAACCCTCAACAACCACCGACCTGCAGATCCATTCACAACAACCCTCACAACAACCCTCAACAACCACCGACCTGCAGATCCATTCATAACAACCCTCACAACAACCCTCACAACAACCCTCACAACAACCACTGACCTGCAGATCCATTCACAACAACCCTCACAACAACCCTCAACAACCACCGACCTGCAGATCCATTCACAACAACCCTCACAACAACCCTCACAACAACCCTCACAACAACCACTGACCTGCAGATCCATTCACAACAACCCTCACAACAACCCTCACAACAACCCTCAACAACCACCGACCTGCAGATCCATTCATAACAACCCTCACAACAGCCACCGACCTGCAGATCCATTCACAACCCTCACAACAACCTTCACAACAGCCACCGACCTGCAGATCCATTCACAACCCTCACAACATTTTAAAACTTGTGATTTTAGGGCCCTTAGTTTCCTAAACGGGTTCTACTTGGCAAGCCAAGGGTTCTTTAGATGCTTGAGGGTTCTTTAGATGCTTGAGGGTTCTTTAGATGCTTGAGGGTTCTTTAGATGCTTGAGGGTTCTTAAGGTCCTAATAGTATCTCCTTGTAACTCTAATGTTCAGGAAACCTGAGGGTTCTTCAAGGCTCCATCTCATTAGGGTTCTTAGCTTCCAAAAAAAAAGGTTGAAAACCCAGTGGTTTTTAAAGGCTCATTTGATCACCAAGGGTTCTTTACTTCCTTAAATGGTTCTATTTAGAACTGAATTATTCAGGAATCCAATGAACCAATTATTCAGGTCCACCTGATGAGCTTCTTCTTAGCTTCCTACAAGCTCTTCTTGGCAAACCATGGGTTCTTTAAGAGGTCAGTGGATAATTAAATATTCTTAGCTTTATAAATGGATCAGTTTGGCAATATAAAGGTTCTTCTTTAACGGTTCATCGCTTCCTAAAAGGACCAACTTGGAACCTAAATGGAAGTTTCATGGGTTCTTTCAGGATGCATCTGATATGGGTTCAGGAAGCCAAATGTTCTGGCTACTCAGCAGAATCTTGAGATCCTCTGAGGGCTTCCCCCAGGGGAATGAAGGTTGTGGTTGTACTTAACTTGTGTTTGCTTTTCTTTTATTTATTTCTCGTGTTCCTATCCCACAATGCTCGGCAACAGGGATTCCAGAGAACACACGCCCCTGAGTGTACACCATCAGCGTGCTGTGCGTCGGTTTATCATTAACTCTCGTCCACGTCGCCTCTCCACAGGAACGTTTTCATCCTGCGTTTATCGACTACGTTCTCCTCAGGACGCTCTGCAGCATGAAGCGCTGAGTGTGTATCAGGATGAGAGGTTTGTTTTTCTATAACAGGAACACACTCAGTAATGTAGCTACATTAAGACTGTTTCATGCCATCCACCATTTTGGAGGCCAACGTCTGTCTGCAGCAATGCATTCTGGGACAGCACCGAGTCTTAAGATGGCAGTGGATTTCACCAAGGGGACGTGAACGAGGACGAGTCACAAACAGCATTCGGATAACGGAAACTAACTGCTCGGGATCAGACAGATAGCAAGGACATGCGAGTCTACAAGAGCTAGAGAGACCACACACAGACACACACACACACACACACACACACACACACACACACACACACACACACACGTAAATACATCATCTGGGAGCGTAGCTACGATACTGAAACTCTGCGTTCCCTCAATACATTAAAGGAACTTGAAGAGTTACTAAAATGGCCCTGAAATCAAAATCTGTGTTTTCTACCTGTCCCTTAGTGTTTCACACACACACACACACACACACACACACATACACATACACAGGTACAACAGTTTTGGAAGTGTAATGTCATCTATGGAAGTGCAACATCTTTTGTAGAAGCATAACATTGTTTATGGAAGTGTAATTTTATTTATTGTAATGTGTTACATAGTTTATGAAAGCATAAGTAGCTTATAAAAGCATAAGTAGCTTATAAAAGCATAAGTAGCTTATAAAAGCATAAGTAGCTTATAAAAGCATAACACAGTTTATGAAAGCATAACATTTGTAGCAGTATAATGTTATTTAGAGAAGTGTAACATCGTTTATGAAAGCACAACATCGTTTACGAATGCGTAATATTGTTTATGAAAGCATAACAGTTTATGAAAGCGTAACATTTGTAGCAGCATAATGTTATTTACAGAAGCACGTCGTCGCTTACGAAAACGCAACGTCGCCTATGAAAGCATAACAGTTACAAGAGAATAACATTTGTAGCAGCATAATGTTATTTATAGAAGTATAACATAGTTTACGAAAGCGTGACAGTTTACGAAAGCGTGGCATCGGTTACAATAGCATGACCGGTTACACAAGCGTGACATCGGTGACGAAAGCGTGACATCGGTTACGAAAGCGTGACATCGGTTACGAAAGCGTGACATCGGTGACGAAAGCGTACAAGAGAATAACATTTGTAGCAGCATAATGTTATTTATAGAAGTATAACAGTTTACGAAAGCGTAACGTAGTTTACAAAAGCGTGACGTCGGTTACGAAAGCGCGACGTCGGTTACGAAAGCGTGACATTGTTTACAAAAAAAACAACATTTGTAGCAGCATAATGTTATTTAATTTACATTAGATAAGTGTAAAATCGTTTATGAAAGCACATCATTTACGAATGCGTAATATCGTTTACAAAAGCATAACAGTTTATGAAAGCATAACATTTGTAGCAGCATAATGTTAATCATAGAAGCGTAAAATCGTTTACGAAAGCGTGACATTTGTAGCAGCGTAAAGTCATTTTTGGAAGTGAAATATTATTTATAGAAGTTTAACACTATTTATGAAAGTGTAACATTATGGTCTTCTTTTAAGACTCATCCTGTACTCGTCTTGTCTTTGTCCAATTAAATGCTCTCTAGAACGTACAAGCCCCGCCCCCATAACTCGCCATAACTCCACAAACACGCGGCGTCTCGTCGTCTAGGATATTGTCCCGGTTAAGGTTAAAGAACGCTGCTCATTGTTCTCCAGCTCACTGCGTGTGTTCAGACCGAGCGGGGGGCGTGGCACGGTGTATCTCGAACGCTATTGGCTGTTGCGTAAATCAATCACTCTGACTTTCGAAAGGAAATACATCAGCGTACGAAATTGAATTACGTCTCTCGAGGGGTTTCATGGCAATCACGCTGGAGGTCACCAAAGGTCAAATCTCAAAACCCCATTACGTGGAAATGTTTTAGTCTAATTTAAATGAAATCTGCTTTCTTTACAACTTTTTTATTAGGTATATCATCATAACTCAATCAGCAGTGCTGTGGTACACACTGTGACACACACACACACACACACACACACACCGGTTTGGGCAGACAAACAGCAGATGACAAAACACTTTTTAAGGTTTTTTCCTCTTACAGTCGGGGGTGTGGTGAGGTGTTTACTGCACCTGCTCCTTTCACTGTGTATTTTAAGAGCGACGCATCACACGGTGTTATTATCTTCTCCTCAACTTCTCAAGAAGCCTGGAACAATGTGATAAATTCACGGTATGACAACAATCTAATCTAATAATCACGCTATTCTTCATTTTCTTTTCCTCCCACACACACAGCTTTAAAAGGCGGCCGCAATTGTGACAATAGTTATCATTATTATTATTTATACGCATAATTAACTGACCGAAGCAGGTTTAATCTAAAGATTAAGCGCGGTCGTAATTAAACTAAGAGACGTGTTTAATGCTGTTAATATAATATGACACGCTTCGGTTCTTTATCACAGAACCGGTTTGGGTTCTCTGGGTGAAAACGTCAGGAATAAAAAGCTCAAATGCAGCAGATCTGTCAATCATCTTTATAATATCACCTCTAACCCAAAACAAGTCTCACGCGCTGCACAGATTACTCACGACTTCACTGCTATCTGTTCACATCAGCTCGCTGGTAATATACACTGCTATTAGAGTATAGTATTACACACACACACACACACACACACACACACACACACACACACGCCCCTCACTGGTTTATTTACTATTCTTAATATTAAGAAAATAATAATAATAACAATCATGTTTTTCATTATTATTAAGAAGAAGAAGATTATATGATATTGTACTACAGCATGGTTGAATTCTCGAATCTGATTGGTCAGAAGCTGTAACACGAACGCCAGGCGTATATTAATGAGCTCGTTATTGTAGCGTTATCGTTTCTATAGCAACAGCTCATTCACAGGGACTTGTAACCGGCGGACGCTCCACATAATCTAACACTAACAATAAACAGATTTTTGTTTAAAAAATGTTAAATAAAGTCAAGTGTATAATCGTTGACGTGGTGCCGTTTTTTTTTTTTAGATGTTTATGCAACATTTACGGAAGGAGTCTCCAGTGTCAGTCGGAGTGCTTTTGAAGTTTCCCAGCTCAGGAAAGTCTTCAGGACAGAAGAAGAAGCGTAACACCTCGTGTAGAAGCGTAACATCTCCAAGGACGTTACGCCTGCAGGTTAAAGTGCGTCAGACGGAAGAAGCACAGAGAAGACGCTCGCTCGCGTAAGTACGCTGACGTAAACTCTGTCCTTCCCTCATCAGCGGTGATTCCACGTTCAACAGAAGGACGATCTTCTTCAGGCTGCGCTAACACGCTGCCCACGCACTTCTCAGCACACTTCTGATCTCATCTGCAACAAATCTACAGGTTCTACCTACTTTAAAAAAGGAGCTGAAGGTTACAGACTGCTGCTTTAATCTCTAACGCCTCCGTTAATGAAACACGACGATGCATATTTACATCAAAGGAGCTAATATTAGATATAAATCTCTGCTGAAACCACAGTTTGCCCACATTTGTCTCTTTTCAATATTTCTCTATCTTTCCATCTCTCTCTCTGTCTGTCTCTCCATCTTTCTCTTTATCCTCCTGGGGCTCTTTAATTATATGATCTCTCTCTCTCTCTCTCTCTCTCTCTCTCTCTGTGTCTGTCTGTCCTTCTCTCCCTCTCACTCGCTCTCTCACTCGCTCTCTCACTCGCTCTCTCACTCGCTCTCTCACTCGCTCTCTCACTCCTCACATAAAAACACACTCGTTAGTCCTGGACATTCTCAATCGATCTGTGAAGTTCTATACAACAAGCTCCGCCCACAGGACTAACACTTCCTGTTTTACAGCCTCTGGAGCAGGAAGTGAAATCAGAAAATCCTCATCACTAAAACTGACAAAAACTCTGATGCCCCCTGCTGCTCTTTCAGCTTCTACTGAACACCAAAGCCCTGTGAGTGTGTGTGTGTGTGTGTGTGTTTTTACTCTTTTACTCTGTGTGTGTGTGTGTGTGTGTTTTTACTCTTTTACTCTGTGTGTGTGTGTGTGTGTGTGTGTGTTTTTACTCTTTTACTCTGTGAGTGTGTGTGTGTGTGTATGTGTGTTTTTACTCTTTTACTCTGTGTGTGTATGTGTGTTTTTACTCTTTTACTCTGTGTGTGTGTGTGTGTTTTTACTCTTTTACTCTGTGTGTGTGTGTGTGTGTTTTTACTCTTTTACTCTGTGTGTGTGTGTGTGTTTTTACTCTTTTACTCTGTGTGTGTGTGTGTGTGTTTTTACTCTTTTACTCTGTGTGTGTGTGTGTGTGTGTGTGTTTTTACTCTTTTACTCTGTGTGTGTGTGTGTGTGTGTGTTTTTACTCTTTTACTCTGTGTGTGTGTGTGTGTGTGTGTGTGTTTTTACTCTTTTACTCTGTGTGTGTGTGTGTGTGTGTGTTTTTACTCTTTTACTCTGTGAGTGTGTGTGTGTGTGTATGTGTGTTTTTACTCTTTTACTCTGTGTGTGTGTGTGTGTGTGTGTGTGTTTTTACTCTTTTACTCTGTGTGTGTGTGTGTGTGTGTGTGTGTGTGTGTGTGTTTTTACTCTTTTACTCTGTGAGTGTGTGTGTGTGTTTTTACTCTTTTACTCTGTGTGTGTGTGTGTGTTTTTACTCTTTTACTCTGTGTGTGTGTGTGTGTGTTTTTACTCTTTTACTCTGTGTGTGTGTGTGTGTGTGTGTGTTTTTACTCTTTTACTCTGTGTGTGTGTGTGTGTGTGTGTGTTTTTACTCTTTTACTCTGTGAGTGTGTGTGTGTGTGTATGTGTGTTTTTACTCTTTTACTCTGTGTGTGTGTGTGTGTGTGTGTGTTTTTACTCTTTTACTCTGTGTGTGTGTGTGTGTGTGTTTTTACTCTTTTACTCTGTGTGTGTGTGTGTGTGTGTGTGTTTTTACTCTTTTACTCTGTGTGTGTGTGTGTGTGTGTGTGTGTGTGTGTTTTTACTCTTTTACTCTGTGTGTGTGTGTGTGTGTGTGTGTGTGTGTGTGTGTGTTTTTACTCTTTTACTCTGTGTGTGTGTGTGTGTGTGTGTGTGTGTGTGACTTTCTCCTCTCATTAGGAAGCGAGAGCTGCAGCGAATCAGCAGGACGTCTGATCTTCACTCTGACTCAAACGGTAAACGGGTTAATAAGAGAAAAATACATTTTCATAAATAAATAAATAAATAATCCTGATTAGATCGTCTCCATCCTCTGCCTGTTTCCTCAATCTGTCCTTCTCAGGAGAAATCGTTCCTAAACGCCTCGTGATGTGAAATTTCTCTTAAATAATTCTGTATCAGTGTAAAAAAAAGACACAAATTTAAAAAAATAATAATTCAGTAGCAGACACAAACACTACAGATGGACGATATGACTATAAAATATCGACATTGTGATTGGTATCGTGAAATGATTTTCAAACCATTTGTATTTTTTTAAATAATTAAAAATAATTAAAGTCAGTTTGATTAGACGCTAAAATCTTCATTCTTAAAAACTGTAAAATGTAAAAAAACAAAAAAATTCAGATTTTTCCTTCCGTATTTAACCTGCGCTAAATAATTTATTTTATTTTTGAACACATTAAATTTGAAAAAATGATAAAACATTTATTTATATATTTTGTATTTCATGCAGTTTTATTCAGTTTGTAAATATCGTCACACGTATTGTGGAAATCGCAGTCTTCGTATCGCGATATAATTCTTCTGTCATATCAGCACTGATGTAAATAACATGTTTATCATTTTATTTGTTGGTAAAAAAAAACAAACAAACAAACAGACTTTTATACTTATAACGTATCGATATCGTGATAGTATCATGTATCGTCAACAAGACAAGACAAACGGAAGTGACGTCATGTATCGCGGTATCACTATCAGTATCATGTCTTCGGTGATCAGTTTAAGAGTCAAAGTTATTTTAGTGATATTATTGTTGTTGTTGTTGTTTCATGTTCTCATTAACACACCCTCAGTGTGTGTGTGTGTGTGTGTGTGTGTGTACTGAACTAGCTCGGCTAATCAGCTAGCTAACCCCACTGACGCTTTTCAGCTAAATTATCGCAATAAAACTTTTATTCATCTCTTTATGAAATCCTAAAACAGACACTGGAGTGTATTCTGTGAGATCTGACCCTGTATCCGTGACACAAACACTTTATTCTTACATTTCTCAGAATAATAAACAGCGCTAGCGTTAGCTTCACGACATCCGAGGCCGCGTCCCAAATGGCGCGCTGCTCCCTTACCTAGTGCCCTAAACGACCGCCTGGAACAACACTCCGTCCGCCATGTTAAGTGCACTTCCTGTCCTACTGAGCGCGGTTTGGGATGAAGCCGGGTGGTTTGCTCCATTTTTAACAAGTTAGAAAGCTTTCAATCCAGTGATCGATTTATTCAACTCGGTGGCCTGTTTTTAAAAGTATTTTATACAGTTTTATAAATGAAACGGCTTAAAGAATGTCTGATCTGATCTCACGGTGATGTGGAGAGAAGAGTTGACAGGATTTTTAGCCAGAAAGACAAACCGGATAGGTTTTAGTTTCACTTCTTAAGAGTTTATTACCATTGTTATTATTATTATTGTTATTATTGTTATTATTATTATTATTACTCTGACTGGTTTATATGCAGCAATATAGCTATGGTATGTTTGTTATAATGCAATAATAATAATATAATATAATAAAACACAGGCAAATACTGTATATTTCACTATAAACACACACACACACATATATATATATATATATACATACATGTGTGCGTGTGTGTATCTATCTATCTATCTATCTCATATATATATATATATATACATGGTTTGTGTGTATACTGTCTATACTGTACTGTAGCACACACACACACACACACACACACACACACACACACATTTATTTACATAACTACACATCTATCAAAGCCCCTAAAGCTGTCCTACAGCACATGATTGTTAGCTCAGCTAGCCGCGTTAGCAGTGTTTCTAGCTGTTTAATGCCGACACTCCGCTTAAACATCACCATGTTCCTCTCAGGACACATTTACACTCAGGACACAATCTTTAAAAATAAATCCTAATGATGTAAACAGCATCTTAAGCACTAACTCTTCTCTCTAAACAGCAGCGGAACACAAGAAATCTCCGTCCAGCCTCCAGCAGAGACATTTCACTCAATAACAATCACAAAAATTAAAAAATGCTCCATTACAACTCACCAGCTGCTCTTTTTTCTTCAGCATCTTCCGCAAAAAACCACCGCTGCTGCTCGGGCGCCGGTTGATGACGTCAGCGCCGTGAGTGTCAGTGCCGTGTAGCGTCGCGCTGCTGAGTCTCGCGTTAACGCTCGCGTTTCTTACCTTCCCTACTTCCGGTCGCGAGCTGATTGGATGATTATGCGGAAGAAGGACTGCTGGGCCGACCAATCAAATCAAACCAAATTAAATCCAACCAAACTAATTATATACATATAAAATAATTATTATATGTATATATTAATAACATTTAATAACATTTAAAAATCAAAATCTGAATGAAGTATTTTACAAATAATTTTTAATATTTACATAAAATATAATACAATGTTTTTTTTGTTTATTTTTACTGAAGTAGAGAAAATAGAATTTAAAAAACAACATATCATATGAGTCCAATCACAACAAACACACAAACACAACATCACAAAAAACTGAAACATTCAAACATGATAATAAAATTATTCAAGTTTAAAATATTACATTATTATTAAATATTATTAAATATAAATATTAAAATTACTATCCTTTTAAAGGGAAGGGGCTTCAAGAATTATAGACTTGTGTATAAAAACAATAAATCCTAGAAACAATGAATAATTCGGAGGCACACATTTGTGCGGCGTTTATTTATTTGTTATTTAAAAAAGTCAAAACAAAAAAAGTTTGTAAAGATTTTAGCATCATTAGAGACTGATTTGGAAAGATTTAAATTAAAATATTAAACATTAAAAAACATTTAAATATTTTTTCATATTTATAGGCCACACAGTGATCATTATTAGTTTTATTTTATTACTTTTTAGCATACTGACATTTTAGATACTGAGCTGATCTCTTTTTAAATTTATATTTCACTTAACAAAGCAATTAAAAGAAATTATAGAAAGATTATTTTTTTAAAGTAGAAGAGATTACTAGCTGGAGATGCAGATATGAAGAAATAGAACTGCGCTATTTTAAAAAAAAAATACAAAAATATTAAATCATTAAAACATACTTTAGGATGTTTCTTTATATTGCATTTGATGTGTTTTCTTTATGTAGTTTTATGCTTATAATATTTTATTGTGTAAAGTGACCTTGGGTCTGAGAAAGGCGCTGTATAAAATCATTATTATTATTATTATTATTATTGTTGTTGTTGTTGTTGTTGTTGTTGTAGACTTCCTGTCATCTCAGCGCACGTGTGTGAGTACTTGGAGCTGAGTTCAGTCTGAAATGGAGCAGAGTTTTGAAAGAGAGAGGTTGAGGTGGAGGAGAAGAGGCTCAGTGTCGCCCCCTGCAGGACAGATGTGAGAGCTGCAGCTTCACCACGTTACCAATGACAACAGACTTCAAACACACGTCAGAGCTCAGAGCAGAGAGACTCCAGGATTAGTGTTTAACATGTTCTCCTTCTACAGAATTAAAACTTAACTATTAATAAATAAAATGACTTCTCCGCTCTCCACCCTGAGGAAGAACAGACGAGCTCCTCTACCGCAGAGTCAAGGGTGAGAATTCAGAGAGCAAAAGTATTCACACCCCACTGACACTCCACTCACAGAGCAAGACATCACACCTGACCTGAGCTTTTTGTTTTTGTTTTTAAATGTTTTATTTTTAGTGAAAGAGAAAGAAGAGATCACACAGAGAGGAGCGATGCAGGTGAGCCGCCTCGTCTGATCTACTGCACTTCAGTAAAAAAAAAAAAAAAAAAAAAAGCTTTACATGTGTGTAATCTCATGTCTCATGTGGCTGATTAAAGAGAACGAAGCCTCTCTGATTAGAGACCTCTTCCCCACGAGACAGCCGGGGTCAGAGGTCACAGACAGCCTCAACACTCTCAGGTCAAAGGTCAGGCTCAGAAGCAGTCCTAAAGAAGGTGAGAAGAAAATCTGTCTTTATATCTGTATGTGAGAGAAGTGTGAAGTATCACAAGATGCCCTGTGTGTGTGTGTGTGTGTGTGTGTGTGTGTGTGTGTGTGTGTGTGTGTGTGTGTGTGTGTGTGTGTGTGTCTCAGTGTCTCCGCCCACTGATTTTGAGCTGATGTCCAGCATGATGCAGAAACTCACTCAGTTAGAGAGGAAAGTGACAACACAGGCGCTGGACATCGACAAGAAGGTCTCACACACACACACACACACACACACACACACACTCACACTCACACACACACACACACACACTCACACACACACACACACTGTTTAACTCTAAAAAGCTCCAGGACGTGACCTTAAGCTCTTATCACGACTTACTTTCAAAGAAATCCGAAAGAAAACATTTTGCTGTGATATAAAATTAAAATAAAACAAAAATATACAATATGAATTAAATAATAAAAGCAAGTTTTCGATTCGTTATGTCAAAACAATAAAAGAAAATATCATTTGAATGATCGTACACACTGTGTATCATGTATCGGATATTCCTGAAGATTTTAAACTTATTTGTATTTATTTGTATTTATTTTTATTTGGAAAGTATTCTAATGGGAGAAAAAAAAAGCAGTTAAATTAGAATTAAAAAAAAATACACAAACATTACAATACACAATTTAACAAGAGTTAAATAAATGATGTTCAAATTTATATTCGTTTATTAACACACTTAAAAGTAATTAAAGATGTAAATGCATCATAACATGTTTATTAAATATATGAAACATTCCATTGTATTGAATATTGCTAAACGTCTGACACAATGAGCTGTACACACTCCTGGGAAAAAAAAAAAAAAAAAAAGGGCCAAAATGGCTGATCTAATGTTTCTCTAATGCAGGTTTTGTGTTATAAAGTCATTGCTGTCTCAGAAAAACATCAAACACAGAATGAAGTTTTATCAGAAACAGTAGAGTTTGATTCTGAGAGGTTGAGCAGAGTCGCGTGGAGTGAAGAATCACGATCTGAGCTGCACGGTGATGATGCTCCAGAGACGATGCTCCAGAGACGACGCTCCAGAGACGACGCTCCAGAAACGACGATCCAGAGACGACGCTCCAGAAACGACGCTCCAGAGACGACGATCCAGAGACGACGATCCAGAGACGACGCTCCAGAGACGATAGAGATGTTCTTCTGAAGATCTGGTGAGAAATAGGACAGTGAACGCGTCTCGAGTCCTGGTCTGGGAGACTCTTCAGCTGCTTCACTGGGAAACGTCAGTTAATGTTCATGCTTTGGAATAGAGGAGAAGATTGCAGAAAGACTTGCTTCCCACAACTGAAACATTATTTTCTAAAGATCAGATGTTATTTTTCAGCTGCCTGCACTACACACACCACCATAAAGTGGCTTGAGAACGATCAGGCTCGTGGTTTGACCCGATCAGAGTCTGGATTTAAACCCTAGAGAGATTATTTGCTTTTACATTAAACACAAACGAACCAGGAAACATTTTTCAACTGCTTGAAGGCATCAGCACTGACTGGAACAACACTGACTGACTCCTCTTTCTGTAAAAAGCTTCCATACGTTTACACACGAAGCTTAAACATTTAACATGAAGGGAAAAGCTCTAACATACTCAGCTCCTTTATCTATTCGTTTCATTCCTGCTCATTTCCTGACCAGGAGTGTACAGTTTTACACTCTGCATTAAAATCACACTCTCTGCAGATTCCTGCTTTTGTGTCTTCAGCAGAAATAAAGTCGCTTATTCATCTGCGGTTTATTTATTTTCGTAAACAGACAAGAAGAATCGCAGTTCTGGAAGAGAAACTGAAGCTGCTACACGGTAATCACAAATCATCACTTTCTGTTTATTCGCAGTTTAAACGTTTTTACTGATTTACTGAGTTTCAGTTACTGAGTTTCAGTGCTGATCTGAGATGCTTTTCTGCTCATCACGGTTGTAAAGAGTGTATTAATACTGTACTATGTTGACAAGATGTATTATTATTATTATTATTATTATCACTACATATGTCAAATTACTAAGGTGGGAATTATTTTATTTTACTTTGTTTGTTTCATTGGATATCCTTCATGTCTTATTTTTATTTTGTCTTTCATTTTTAGATGCATAAGAGTGTGCTACAAGCATTTTATTTTAGTCCACTTTTTAATTACATTTATTTATATATTTTTTTATTGTTCTGTATTTCTTGTTTTACGTACTTTTATTTCATTTTTCTTTATATTGTTAAGAAATAAAACAGCCAGATGTGGCGATTTATTAAAATCAAAAAGAGATGATTTTAAACTAGTGTCTTATTCCTTATTTAATTTGTTCTTTCTTATTGTTCAATAAATAAATAAATAAATAAATAAATAAATACAGTTTCTATTGAATAATTGAGTTTCTTATCCTTAATTAATATTTAATTAATTGATTAATTAATTGATTGTATCTTTTTAATTTAGACATTTTTACAGATGTTGCTCTATTTTCATGGGTTTTTTTTCATGGTGTGCGTGTGTGTGGTGTGTGTGTGTGTGTGTGGGGTGGGTGTGTGTGTGTGTG
>NC_069731.1:930833-935833 GCF_027358585.1 Pangasianodon hypophthalmus | reverse complement strand
AAAACTTCACTCATATCAACATTTATTTTTAATCTGTTTATCATCAGTGGAGCGTCCGCCTCAAAGTCCCTGTGAACGAGCTGTTACCATAGAAACGATAGCGTATTAGAACGAGCGCATTAATATTAATATAAACCTGTGATTTGCAGCTGCGCTACTGTCAGAGCTGCTGTTATAGGAAATTAATCAACACCTTCTGACCAATCAGAGTCCAGAACTCAGCAGCACTGTGGTATGTTGTGATATATTGTAGAACTGATGATCAGCACAGTCGTGTGTGTGTGTGTGTGTGTGTGTGTGTGTTTAGACCGGAGTGTGATGAAGCGTCTGAGATCTCCAGCCTGCGCGTGAAGTCTGAAGACGGAGAGAAGACCTTTATTCTGAAAATGTTCTTCTCCGAGACTATTGGACATTTACGCCGATACCTGGACGCTCACAGGTGAAACCGTGTCACTACGTGTGTGTGTGTGTGTGTGTGTGTGCGTTTATGTAAATTCATTCACCAGTGTGTAAGTTGTTCTTATCCATCTCATCACTACAGAGGCTCTGGCGGACCTCCCTATGACATCATCAGCGCGTTCCCGCATCGGCGTTACCATAGCGATGACGACCAAACACTTCTGCAGTGCGGTCTGACACCCAACGCCGCCTTGTTGTTGAGGCCCCGCCCACCAGTGACATCATAGTAACGCAATGTGCAAAAAACGATGGATCAAAGATTGCCGGGTTTTAATTTTAAATAAACTGTTTGGACAAGAAGTTATGAGTCAATTTTTTATTATATATTTAACATTTAAATATTTAATTCCAGAAAATCCTCAAATCTAAAATCACAAACTCATTGTCATTAGCTTCCTAGTTAGCTGAATATCACCTTTAACATTATTATTATTATGATGATGATGATGATGATGATGAACATGCCTTCCCAGCCAATCAGCAACGAGTACAGATGTAAATATATAAATGTTGCATTTCTAAACGTAATTTGAGTCGTATTTCATATTTTTACCTCATAAAGTTTATTAAAATATCGTCCTCTCTCTCAGTGTGTGCAAAATTGGACAAAAAAAAATCATTAAAACTTATAAGTTCGTCAGTTATTAGTTTGCGATAAACTGCACACTAATTTTCTATATTAATGCGCTCGTTCTGATACGTTACCGTTTCTATAGCAACAGCTCATTCACAGGGACGTGTACAGCAGACGCTCCACTAATAATAAACAGATTAAATAAAATCGTTGATATGGTGAAGTTTTCCGTAAGGTGAAATGTGTTTGTGTAACATTTATGGAAGGAGTCTCCAGTGTCAGCGCTTTGTAACAGTCAGAGGTGAAGCTGTAAGGTTAAGTTTCGTGACATCTTCAGGACAGAGGAGTTTACGGTTTGCGTTTGACATGCTGTGTTTTTGCAAGCGAGAACAGAAACTAACATTAAATGTAACTATAAAGAGATAAAAAGTATAATTAATTACATTAATAAATAAAAATATGTAATCGTTGGCAAATTGCTCTGGTAGAAGAGGAATAAAATGCTGTTAGAGGAAAATACTCAACTTCAGGACAGTAAGAGTGAACGTGTTTCATCTCACACACACTCACACACACACACTCACACACACTCACACACACTCACACACACTCACACACACTCACACACACACACTCACTCACACTCACTCACACTCACTCACACTCACTCACACACACTCACTCACACTCACTCACACTCACTCACACACACTCACACACACTCACACACACTCACTTTCTTCTGTTCCATACTAGCAGATAGCACTGTTACAGTCTCATGATCTCATGAATTTAAGATCTTAAACTCAAATCTTACCTAAATATCTCTTGGAAAGCTTAGATTTGGTGAATGATGTCACTTCCTGTGACATGCACCTCCTGAAGTGACCAATCAGACCCAACCGCAGCCGAGTGTTTGTTTAGGAGTGTGTGCAGGTGCTGCTGGATTTCTCCGTTTCTGTACATCAACATCTGTTTCATGACCACACATTAACATCGGAGAGAAAAATCTTTATTTCTATAAAAGTCTCACACACACACACACACACACACACACACACACACACACACTTTAGTGTTAGGGTGAAGCCGAGGCTCTCCGCCCTGGAGGAAGAGAAAAGCTTACAGTACTGAAGTCAGAAATGTTTCTCCAGAGCAATCGAGGCAGGATAACTGCGTCAGTGTATCACGTCCCTAAAACAGCAGGACATTCTTAAATAAACATTTCATATGAATAACGCTGAACAATATCTGGAAGACTTTTAAATATATCACGCCTCAAAAACATCCGGGATTAAATTCCAGATTAGAAAAACAGACTTTCTGGGGAAAACATTTTTAAAAATCAGTTCTCCTGTCTGAAATAATAAACTAAAGCCCTTTGTCTTTATCGCACTGTGAGAGAAGAAAGAAAAGACAGACAGGAAAAAAAAAAAAAAACCAACAACATTAACACGACATTTAAAGACATTTTCACGACACACATCATGGTTTTTAATTTTTATGCTAACTTCATCACCAACAAACATCATTCCGATCGTTCCAAACACTGTGCTTTGAGGCGAATGCGTGTTAATTTAAACACTAAACATGTCTCAGTCTTACTGTAGCTACATTTAAGGTAAAGTGAAACATTGCGTACGTTCAAGTTTTGCTCACATTGTTATTTTGACAAGAAATAAAATAACCATGTTCGTTTGCTAACATCCAAACAGCTGCAATTTATCACAATCTTTACTTCGAATCGCTCAACAATATTTTATAAACACAGGATGAGGATGACGTAGGGATTAAGTCATTGTGAGATTCTATATCGTGAGTAGTTTTTTTATTTTTGTTTTTTGAAAATCTTACAGCATCGTGTGGAACTGACTTGTTTCACTGAAGAGATTTAGACCAATCAGAACAGGGCTTGAGGGACAAAAATATTTTAGTTTTAGAGGTGCGTGTGTTTATTAACAACGTCTTACGCAAACCTTAAATCTAGCAAAAACTAAATATTATGATATGTATCGTATACAGTGAATGTCTTTAAATATACTGATGTAGTGAAGAGGGATTCTTTTAAAATGATTCTTTTAATCGACTCTAAATGACTCGTTTAAACAAGTTGAGTGAATCGGTTCATAAGCATGACCGAATCAAAACACCACAAGTTAAAAATAGTAGCGTTTTAATAGAGTATTTAATAATAATAATTAATGTCTCAGGATTCATCTGTGAGAGATGAATCGAATAAATGAATCAACTCACTTATACGTAGTAGTTGAAAAGAATCAAATCAGTAAAGTGAATCACTCAGGCGAAGTGATTCAGTGAATCACTCACCGTACTAGTGTCGTCTCTGTAAAGTGTTTAAGGTGACGGAATGTTCTAACGAAAAGCAACGACTTTCCTGATAGCGTGCATCGTAAAAGAGGTTTTATTGAAGCTTCTTCACCTGTAATTACAGACGCAGGTGTCGTTCTCTGGTCCAGAGATGATAAAGTGGACTTTAACGAGCGTTAGATGAGCAAACGAGCAGAGATAAAGGCAGCGAGCGTTTTTTTTAATCGTCCCTAACTACATACGCTGCCATCTCGAGTAACGGCAGGTCCGTCACACCTCGTGTGTTACCACAGCGAAGAAAAAAAAACAAAAAACAAAGTTTAAAATATCATCAGTTGATTGTCAACCACATCACATTCGTTCCTGAACGCGCAGGAATGTTAGCGTTAAATAACGATACTGTTTCCGCTGCACAAAGAACCTCAGGGCTCTAAAGACGTTAGAAAAATAGTAACATAAAGTCCTTTATATAAAAATAGTAGTGTAGTGTTAATAGCGTTAGCTTTGTTAGCCCTTTAAGAAGGGAAAAAAAAAATTATGAATTCAGTCTCAGGTTGGGTTCCACAGGTTCTGCTGGTTCTGAATATATATATATTTTTTTTATTCTGTAGGTTGGAGCTCTGGTTCTGCCAGTTCTTCTGTAGGCTCTTCTGGTTCTGGGTGTAGTTCTGACCAATCATGATCTGGATTAGGTTCTCAAATAGATTTGTCTGGTTTTGGTTCTGCCAGATCTTGTTCAGATGTTTTCTACTCTTGGTGGTGGTTCTGGCAGGTTCTTCAAGTATTTCTGTTTCCAGTTGAAGTTCTATCAGTTTAGGATCTTCTGGTTCTGTCAGTTATTATTCAGGTCCTTTGGGTTCTGGTTGCAGCTCAGGTTCTGTGGGTTTTGGATTACAGTATGGTGCAGTTCGGGTTCTGTGGGTTCTGGGTTACTGTGTGGTGCAGTTCGGGTTCTGTGGGTTCTGGGTTACTGTGTGGTGCAGTTCGGGTTCTGTGGGTTCTGCGTTACTGTGTGGTGCAGTTCAGGTTCTGTGGGTTCTGGGTTGCTGTGTGGTGCAGTTCGGGTTCTGTGGGTTCTGTGGGTTCTGCGTTACTGTGTGGTGCAGTTCGGGTTCTGTGGGTTCTGCGTTACTGGGTGGTGCAGTTCAGGTTCTGTGGGTTCTGTGGGTTCTGCGTTACTGTGTGGTGCAGTTCGGGTTCTGTGGGTTCTGGGTTACTGTGTGGTGCAGTTCGGGTTCTGTGGGTTCTGCGTTACTGGGTGGTGCAGTTCGGGTTCTGTGGGTTCTGCGTTACTGTGTGGTGCAGTTCGGGTTCTGTGGGTTCTGCGTTACTGGGTGGTGCAGTGCAGGTTCTGTGGGTTCTGCGTTACTGTGTGGTGCAGTTCGGGTTCTGTGGGTTCTGTGGGTTCTGGGTTACTGTGTGGTGCAGTTCAGGTTCTGTGGGTTCTGTGGGTTCTGCGTTACTGTGTGGTGCAGTTCGGGTTCTGTGGGTTCTGTGGGTTCTGCGTTACTGTGTGGTGCAGTTCGGGTTCTGTGGGTTCTGCGTTACTGGGTGGTGCAGTTCTCCCCCATGTCCTGAGCGTAGCGGTCTGAGACGGTGTTCCGCAGCTCCTCCACGTCTCGTCTCAGCTGCAGCGCCT
>NC_069731.1:925833-928333 GCF_027358585.1 Pangasianodon hypophthalmus | reverse complement strand
GTGTAGTCCAGAAAATACGGTAATGTAATAAACAAATAAAATCAGTATGAAATGCTGGTAAAACATTGGGCAAATTTTACAGTGGTTCTTAAGAAAGTAGAGAGTTTCTGCCATTACAATATAATATATAATATAAAATTAATTACTCTACCGCCCCCTAAAGGCATCGTGAAGTAATTACACAAACAACAAACAAACAAAAAAAACAGTTTGAAATGTCACCTCCTTCACAGCCGAGCGTAACTGCAGCAGCTGCTGATCTTTCGAGTTCAGCTCGTCTCTCAGAGCCTGACCGCCGCTCTCCTCCTCCGCTAGCTGCTGCTGCACGCTCTGAAGAAACACACACACACACACACACACACACACACTTTAATCACAGGAGCATTTTCGCACCAGCATTCAAGGGTTCATCACTATAACGTCTCTTTAATCCTAAATAATACTGGAAATCTATAACAAAGCTAAAATCACGTTAAAATAGAAAAGAGCAGAATGTCAGCTGACCTCATGACCTTTTATTCACCATTAGTGATGTTTGCATGTTTGGATGAAGTAACGGTTTAACTACACACCCTGATCTGCGAGCCGAGCTGCTCCATCATCCTCAGCTGCTTCTCAATAACCTGAAACGATAAATTTCATTCAGGCATCACAGCTCACGCTCACTAAAGTCTCGAACGACGCTCGAGCAGGTTCTTTAACTTCCATTATCTATTGTTCTGACTTTGCTCAGTGTTTTTACCTTTTTGAGTTTCTGCTGCTCTTCTTTCAAAGTCACGTTTTCCTCTCGGAGCTTCTCGACGTCCAGAGATGGCAATCGAGCTCCATCGTCCAACCCCTCCTGCACTCGGGCCTGCAGACTTTACAGCGAGAAAACACACCTTTCATCTTTCCGCATCGCGCGTTCCTCTCCAGCGAAACGCACTCTTATAGTATACGCTGCGTGTTTTTAATTACGTCAGATTATCATAAATACAATAACGACAAATGTGTCGTAAAAGAGCACAGACATGCTAAGACTCGATCAATATGCGATTAGGAAACGCCCACAAACCTACACGCACACCAGACATGGCCCCGCCCCGTACATTGCCCCGCCCACTTTCTCGGATAAGTTGTATGGTTTGTATTTGCATATGAATAACAATAAAAATTATAAGTGCTACATAAATAAAAATAAAATCCAAAATTTTAAAGGACAACAATTAATAAATAACAACATACTGTAACCTAATTGGCTCAGTGCTGATGACTTCTAACAGATTCTCAGATTAATTAATCAAATTATAAATAAAAAAATTTTACACTGACTTATTAATAACACATTATTTAAAAAAAAACAAAAACACAAACATGGATCAGCTGTTGAACACCTTATTCGCCACACAGACTGATTTGGATTAAATAATGTTCTTGGTACACCAGTGCCACTTTAGAAACGTGTGTGTGTCTGTGCGTATGTGTGTGTGTGTGCGTATGTGTGTGTGCGTGAGTGCGTATGTGTGTGTGTGTGTGTGTGTGTGTGTGTGTGTGTGTACCTAGTAACCGTAGCGAGCAGCTCCCTCTCTCTGCGTTTTTGTTCCTCCAGTTGTCCGTCTTTAGCGCGATTGGCGGCTCTCACCTCCTTCAGCTGAGCCTCCAGTTCCTCCACCAATCCCTGGAGCTCATCCACCTTCTGTTCTGCTGCCTCCAACTATCACACACACACACACACACACACACACACACACACACACACACACACAATAGTAAGACCCAGTCGCCCTAGCTTTCAGCCGACTCAATTACATGGTTTCATGTTGCAAACTGGTGGCAAGGAACCGTATTTAAAGGTGCAATAGGGGTTTTTTTTTTTTTTTTTTATTATTTCCTCCTCATACAAATAACCTGGAACTTAAATAAAATATGATTAAAAATAACCGTAGAACCCGTAAAATATGAAATTCTCTAAAACCCAGTTTACATTTGATCTCCTCAGAACAGGGCTTACGACCGCTGATTGCGATTTTTGATAAAATTGGGCCGAATATCGTCGTTCAGAAGTGTGCAGAAAGTTAAGAAGGGAGTGATGGAGCTGCAGTGTGTGTGTGTGTGTGTGTGTGTGTGTGTGTGTGTATATGGTGCACACAGGTGAGGTCTGCTCGTACCTGTTTCCTCTGGCTCTGGTAGTCCTCCATGGTGGGAAGGTCGGCCAGGTAACGCTCCAGCGTCTCGATGCGCTGCTGTTTCTCTCGGTTCTGTTCCGCCTCCTTCTGGCATTTCTTCTTCAGGCTGTTGATGTGCTTGTCTCGGTTACGGATCTTTAACACACACACACACACACACACACACACACACACACACACAGATTTGTACTGTACACCAGGTTTAAAGCTCTGTAGTATCTGCAGTAACTCTGCTTCGCTTCACTCTGCTCACCCTCTCCTCCTGCTTTTTCAGTTCCTCGGCGTGTTTCTCCGCGCTTTCCTTCAGACTCTCGCTCAGACGCTGAGTCTCCGCC
>NC_069731.1:918333-920833 GCF_027358585.1 Pangasianodon hypophthalmus | reverse complement strand
ACAACACACACACACTCTGCTCTGTACAACACACACACACACACACACACACACTGCTCTGTACAACACACACACACACACACTGCTCTGTACAATACACACACACACACACACACACAGCACTCTGCTCTGTACAACACACACACACACACTGCTCTGTACAACACACACACACACACTGCTCTGTACAACACACACACACACACACACACACACACTGCTCTGTACAACACACACACACACACACACACACACACACACACTGCTCTGTACAACACACACACTGCACTCTGCTCTGTACAACACACACACACACACACACACCCACACACACACACACACACACCCTGCACAGCGTTTGGTAAAATCTGCTACTGCACTCAGCTCTTTTTATTAGTGTTCATCAGTTAGAAATGTTATTTAATGACTGTGAGTGAAGGAGGCGTGTCCCCTATATATAACCAGCAAATTAACTATTCCAAAGGCCACGCCTCCTTTCCTCACGCCTCCTTCTCTCGCGCCTCCTTCCCTCACGCCTCCTTCCCTCACGCCTCCTCCTCTCACGCCTCCTCCTCTCACGCCTCCTTCTCACGCCTCCTCCTCACGCCTCCTCCTCTCACGCCTCCTTCCCTCACGCCTCCTTCCCTCACGCCTCCTCCTCTCAGGCCTCCTTTCCTCAGGCCTCCTTCTCACGCCTCCTTCCCTCACGCCTCCTTCCCTCACGCCTCCTCCTCCTCACGCCTCCTCCTCTCACGCCTCCTTCTCACGCCTCCTTTCCTCACGCCTCCTCCTCTCACGCCTCCTTTCCTCACGCCTCCTCCTCTCACGCCTCCTCCTCTCACGCCTCCTCCTCACGCCTTCTTCCCTCACGCCTTCTTCCCTCACGCCTCCTTTCCTCACGCCTCCTCCTCCTCACGCCTCCTTCCCTCACGCCTCCTTCCCTCACGCCTCCTTCCCTCACGCCTCCTCCTCACGCCTCCTCCTCACGCCTCCTTCCCTCACGCCTCCTCCTCTCACGCCTACTTCCTCACGCCTCCTCACGCCTCCTCCTCCTCACGCCTCCTTCCCTCACGCCTCCTCCTCCTCACGCCTCCTCCTCTCACGCCTCCTTTCCTCACGCCTCCTCCTCTCACGCCTCCTCCTCTCACGCCTCCTTTCCTCACGCCTCCTCCCCTCACGCCTCCTCTCCTCACGCCTCCTCCTCTCACGCCTCCTCTCCTCACGCCTCCTCCTCTCACGCCTCCTCCTCTCACGCCTCCTCCCCTCACGCCTCCTCCCCTCACGCCTCCTCCTCCTCTCACGCCTCCTTTTCCTCACGCCTCCTCCTTCTCACGCCTCCTCCTTCTCACGCCTCCTTTCCTCACGCCTCCTTCCCTCACGCCTCCTCCTCTCACGCCTCCTTCTCACGCCTCCTTCTCACGCCTCCTTTCCTCACGCCTCCTTTCCTCACGCCTCCTCCTTTCCTCACGCCTCCTTCTCTCACGCCTCCTTCTCTCACGCCTCCTTCTCACCCGGCCGACATTTTAATTTAGATTTTCTCAGTTCTGTGAAAATTAGGTATGATGACAAGTAATCGTTTAGATTTCTCATGGTAAAGCAAAAATATCCAAATGACTGGTTCGAATGATTCCTCGGAGCGATCTCACACAGCACGAGGTCTGACGTTTCCTCGGAACCACCCGGCGCGGTGTCCCCGCCCCGCCCACACACCCCCCCTCACACGCACACGCACACCCCTCCCCACGCGCGCGCGGCGTTCCCGCTGTTCACCCTCAGGGTTTGTTTTCACTCTGAACAAGTTTAAACACGGCTCAGATTTACAGAGAATCCTCTTTATCACATGCACACAAAACTACACACACCTGAACACACACACACACACACACACACACACCTGAACACACACACACACACCTGAACACACACACACACACCTGAACACACACACACACACACACACCTGAACACACACACACACACACCTGAACACACACACACACACACACCTGAACACACACACACACACACACCTGAACACACACACACACACGGTGTACAAGGTTGGGTCGCCAGGTGCCGGTAAACAAATGAAAATATGGAACGTTGGATTTTACGACGTTGTTCTGCATGTGTGTGTTCAGGGGTGTGTGTGTGTGTGTGTGTGTGTGTGTTTTCAGGTGTGTGTGTGTGTGTGTGTGTGTTTCTGTCTCACCCTCCGTGCTGTCTGTGGTCTTCGCTCCTGGATGCGTCTCGCTCTCGGCTCTGTGGGGCCTCCATCCGAATCGGCTCTGAAACTTCTCCGACACGGTCGGCGTCTGGAATTCCACATCCGGCTTTCCGACTGCGACACACAGGAAACAGGAATAAACCCTGGGTGTAGGAGTCACTTCATACCCTAGGTAGTGCACTTTATTTAAGGGAGTAGGGTGTTAAAAAAAAACAGATACTCATTAAACACTAGATAGGGTTTAGGGGTCGTTACGCACCTGCTGAATCCAAG
>NC_069731.1:858333-913333 GCF_027358585.1 Pangasianodon hypophthalmus | reverse complement strand
CCTCTTCCTCACCTTCATCCTCATCCTCATCCTGATTTTCATCCTCATCTCCATTCTCATTTTCATCTTCAATCCTCATCTTCATCCTCATCTACATCATCATCTTCATCTGCACCTTCATCTTCATCTGCACCATCATCCTCATTTTCATCCTCATCTACATCATCATCCTCATCTTCATCCTCATCTTCATCTGCACCATCATCCTCATTTTCATCTTCATCCTCATCTACATCATCATCCTCATCTTCATCTGCACCATCATCCTCATTTTCATCTTCATCCTCATCTTCATCTGCACCATCATCCTCATTTTCATCTTCATCCTCATCTACATCATCATCCTCATCTTCATCTGCACCTTCATCCTCATTTTCATCTTCATCCTCATCTACATCATCATCCTCATCTTCATCTGCACCATCATCCTCATTTTCATCATCATCCTCATCTTCATCTGCACCATCATCCTCATTTTCATCTTCATCCTCATCTGCATCATCATCCTCATCTTCATCTGCACCATCATCCTCATTTTCATCTTCATCCTCATCTTCATCTGCACCATCATCCTCATTTTCATCTTCATCCTCATCTTCATCTGCACCATCATTCTCATTTTCATCTTCATCCTCATCTTCATCTGCACCATCATCCTCATTTTCATCTTCATCCTCATCTTCATCTGCACCTTCATCCTCATTTTCATCATCATCCTCATCTTCATCTGCACCATCATCCTCATTTTCATCTTCATCCTCATCTACATCATCATCCTCATCTTCATCTGCACCATCATCCTCATTTTCATCTTCATCCTCATCTTCATCTGCACCATCATCCTCATTTTCAACTTCATCCTCATCTTCATCTGCACCATCATCCTCATTTTCATCTTCATCCTCATCTTCATCTGCACCATCATCCTCATTTTCATCTTCATCCTCATCTTCATCTGCACCATCATCCTCATTTTCATCATCCTCATCTTCATCTGCACCTTCATCCTCATTTTCATCTGTCATAGTCTCGTATTCCTCATGCAGTGCACGAGGCAGAATGTTGAACCTGATGAGTGTGATTGCGTTGCAGAAGGCGCAGAGGAATGGCCTGGCTGTTGACCTGGAGGAGGAGCTAAAGCCGGCGGAGACACAGAACCAGAACCAGAACCTGAACCAGAACCAGAGCGAGAGTCCAGATCCAGCTGGGGGGAAAAGTGATAAGGTATATAATCAAGAATCAAAAAGAAATAAAACAATAAATAAAACACCAGACAGAGGCACAGCCGGGGTTCTGAGCACACGGCTCACATTAGGGCCTTTCGCACCGCTTTAGCTCCAGAACTAAATTTACGGTACTAAAGTACTGGGCGATTTTGCGTGAACTATTTCCCAGTACCGTTTAAAGGGCTGCATTCGCACCGAAAGCGGGCGCTAGGAAGTGACGTAAGCCGGTCGACAGCGACGTCATTTGAGGCGCGTTCAACAACGGAAACAAAGAAGAACAACGTAAACAACTGGAGGATGGAGGACGCTGTGATCGGAGCTGTGCTTTTGTCGTGTCTCGCGGGTTTCACAATAATGGACATGGAATGTCGATGTACACGTAAAGCAATTGAAAGAACGGTACGTTTACACGGCGTTTTAAATCATGGCGGGTGACGGCGTTTTCCTACGCGTTTGGCCAATCAGCGTCTACTTACGTCACGGATAGTACCAGTTGTTAGAGGTTAGACCCTGCTCCGGAGTAGGAGCTCATCTGGTTCTCGAAAAAGGCAGTCGGGACTAAAATCGCACCCAGGTCCGGAGGTGCGAAAACACCAAAAAGTGGGTAGTTCCACAATTAGTTCAGGTACTATGAAAAGGTTCCTGCAGTGCGAAAGGCCCTATTGTGTGTGATTGCAGAATGACGTTGTGATGTTTTGTTCCAAATCACATCCTAGTGCACGACATAGAACACAACACACCACGGAGACAAACACACACCACTTTACTCAGTGAAACCGAAAACGTGAAACCGTCGCCTCTACGTCCTATATAGTGCACTCTATATCCAAATTAAAGCCATGTTTAAGCAACGTGTAGATGGATGGATGGAAAGAACGTATCTAGTGATGGATGTTTAAGTGTAAATATTATATAAAAGCTTCTACACTCTAATTAGTGGTGCTTATGTAGAGAGTAAGGAAGCTACGTAAAGGAAGGAAACAACCTCCAGACCGCATTCAGTCCACATTATGATCACTAGGTAGGGACAAAAAACACACACAATTTATGTTTGTTTAGTAAAAAAAAAGTGTAAAAAGGTGTGCGTGTGTGTGTGAACGTGTTCAGTAGTCAACGACTCAGAAACAGAAGAAAGAAAGGAAGGACGAACGTTGGTCTGAAAGTAGCAGCTGCTAGTTTCATGTTTCCTCGTCATGTGCAGAGGCAGCAGATCTGCGGGACTCGTGCCATGATGTTACAGATACACTCATAACCGTGTCGGATTAAAGCCCAGGTCTTCCTGGGTCACAGGGGGCGGAGCTTACGTTATAATCGCATCGTAATTCAACGTACGACATCAGAATTCAACGTACGATGTCATAATTCTGTTCAAATACACCCTGGATCTTAATAATGAACGCTTAGGAAACATGATCTAAGCTAACATTATCCAGCTAAAACGTTAAGTAAACATTATTAAAACTACTGATCATGTAAATATTATAAATGATTGCGTGAATGAAATCATTTTTATTTAACTTCACATCTACATCTATAATTTTAGATAAACTGAAAGAAGAAGAAAACTTCATGATTCTGCATGAATTTCTTTATTTCTGGCCCTGAAATTAGCCCCTCCCCCTAGCTGATGCAGGCTAAATTGTTAACTGTTACTAAGCCCCGCCCCTTCGTGATTTCTGAAACGACTCGGGAGAAGAACGCTAAAGGAGAAGGAGTGTTGTTAAAGATTTTTATGCACGTCTCGTTTTTAGGGAAAGAAGAACAAGAAGAAGGCGAAAGCATCGGTGAAGGAAACGAAGTCTCCGTCGACGTCGGAGCACAAAGAGCCAGAGGAAGGTAACGACGTCCGTTCAGGGTTCCGCTTCATCGCATCACGTTTGTGTGATTGCGAATTCTCCCTCGCTTCTGAGCTTGGATACGAAAAAGTGAACTATCCAGCTTCGAGTAACTTCATGCTAGCTATGCTCACTCTCTTTCAGATCCAGTTGTGTTAGCTAGCTAAATGTAACCATGACAACGCTTAGCGTAGTGAATGATATATGTGTGTGTGTGTGTGTGTGTGTGTGTGTGTGTGTTTCCTTCAGCAGGAACCTGGGAGACGAAAGTGAGTCACCGAGAGAAGCGACAGCAGCTGAGGAAGGATAAAGGAGCGGGAGATGAGTCGGGCAGTCCCGGAGGAACGGAGCCGAGGGCTAACGCTGCAAACACGGAACACACGGCCGCTGTGGAGGAACCTAAAATCATCCTGACACCATCTGTAACCTCCAACGCCACCAAGACCTCCAACGCCAACACCACCAGGACCACCAACACCAAGACCTCCAACACCACCACCACCAAGACTTCCAACACCAACAACACCACCAACACCACCAACACCAAGACTTCCAACACCACCAACACCACCAACGCCACCACCACCAAGACCTCCAACACCAACAACACCACCACCACCAAGACCTCCACCACCACCACCACCAACTCCAAGACCACCAAAAACACCAAGACCACCACCGCTCCTGCACCTAAAGCTCAGAAGAACGGTCAGAGAACCCAGCAGGGGGTTCCACCGGGAGAACGTAAGCTCTGTCGTAGCCTGGTCTGAACGTTCACGATCGTTGCTAGTAGCGTAAACAACACAAGAGTAGCGTAGCTTTAACGTAGCCTGAAGATATAACGTAAATATTTACACCTTCCTATTATGTCGAGAAAATATCGTTTCACGATAAACGATATTCAGCTCACAAACTGCCGACTGGACGATAACACTCGCGTGAACGTCTGCAAAATCATTTTATTTATGAAAGATAAATAAATAAATATTAAGTGCTGAAAAGTTGGAGAAAAGAAGTAAAAAGTTTTAAAAATAAATAATAAAATTATGGTTTTAGAGATTAAATACAAAACTGAAACACTGCTGCTTCAGGTAAGTTTTTATTTATGAAAGATAAATAAAGTTGGAGAATTAAAAATTACTAAAATTATTAAAAATTATTAAAAAAACAATTAAAAAGCTTTTTTAAAAAAAATAATAATAAAATTATGATAATAAAATTATGGTTTTAGAGATTAAATACAAAACTGAAACACTGCTGCTTCAGGTAAGTTTGTTATTAAATTTATTTTCTAAAAAATAAAAATAATAAAAATCTTTTTTTTAATTTTTATTTATGAAAGATAAATAAAGTTGGAGAAAACAATTAAAAAGCTTTTTAAAATAATAATAATAATAAAATTATGATAATAATAATAAAGTTATGGTTTTAGAGATTAAATACAAAATTGAAACACTGCTGCTTCCGGTAAGTTTGTAATTAAATTTATTTTCTAAAAATAAATAAATAAATATTTTTAACAGTATCAGGAATTCTCAGAAAAGCGTATCATGACGTAATTTATCACGATATCGATCTTGTATCGTCACATCGCCGAGCCTCAGCGCAATGTTCCCTGTAAACAAAACTATCCGATCGTTTTGTTCAAATTGTGCAAACGTGCATGTTTATTGAATATTGAATATTTTTATTTCGTGAGTAGCGTAATGACTTCTTTACGCAGGACGTAGGTT
Source organism: Pangasianodon hypophthalmus (assembly GCF_027358585.1). NCBI lineage: Eukaryota > Metazoa > Chordata > Actinopteri > Siluriformes > Pangasiidae > Pangasianodon > Pangasianodon hypophthalmus. Next base: position 908,539 of record NC_069731.1, on the reverse strand, counting down.
TGTGGTCTGTGATTCTCCGCATGTGAAAGTACTTTCTGAAATACTGCTGCATTCGAATAAAACCCCATAACCTGGAATTTTCAAACAAAAAAACAACAAAAAAAACCAAAGTAGTAACGTGGAATCAAAATGGCCGCTCGGAGCCTGAGCAGTAACCTGGAATTCTCTCCTGCTGCTGAGTTTAACGCAGCGTTATCTCATTATCTCATTATCTCATTATCTCAGGCAGCGTAACGAGCTCTTTCCTCCTCTTTCTATCTCTCTACAGACGAGCCTCCTGTTGCTGAAGTGACCCGTGCCGTCATTCCACCAGGTAACACACACACACACACACACACACACACACACACACACACACACTCTTCACTACACTCCTACATCACTGTAACTGGTGTTCGCTTCCTCCACACTGCACGCTGTTATTATTATTTCAACTCGGAGCGAAACGTCCACAGCGTCCATTTTACACCACAGCGTCCCTTCAACTTCCTTCAACCTGTGACATTTTCCTTCTTTAGTTTTGCACCTGAGGCTAATGTTGCTAACAAACACTAGAAGTTTATAGCCTCCAGTTTAGCGTCGCACAAACAGCAGGTCTGAATCCTCACACGTTCTCCTCGAGTTAGAGCTGAAGCGATATCACCGCTTTCACTTCCGATACCAAGACGCAGCCTTGAGCGTCAGCCGATATGCTTTATCTTTAATAACTACTAAGCTTTTTTTTTAAAAAAAAAATACACAGCTAAAAACACAACCTAGACCAAACCACAGCTTTATTTATACAGCAAATATAATTTAAAAAATACAATCAGCTTCCTAAATAAACATTTTCCGAATCCAATTCCAATCTTTTCCGTTCTTTTTTTTCCCTCGCGTTATCACCCCGATGCTGATCCTGAGTATCGGCTCGGTCCCGTGTCTACCTCAGAAACATCATTTGTCTCAATCGCTGCTAAAGTACGAGCCCCGCCTCCAGAGTTTAGGCCACGCCCCCAGTTTGAGCCCCTGAACACAGCGTGACGGTTTCGCGCACCGTGCTACACTGGAGGATGTAAGCTCACGTTACTTGTTAGCAGCGTGAGCTCAGGTGCAAAACTTCTAAATATCGAGGATATTTTATCGTTTGTTTGACGTGGATCTTGTCTATAAATGACACGTTTTAACCCAAAGCGTTATTACGGAGGTGAATTAAAGGTCATGAGGTGAATTAAAGGTCATGTGATGAAGCGCTTAGTGATGTAATTACGTGATAAAATTGCAGTAGAATACGAGAAGATTGCAGTAAACACGCTTCATCACATGACCTTTATATATATATAGAATATATGATCTCAGACCATCATAGTAACATGCGTGTGTGTGTGTGTGTGTGTGTGTGTGTGTGTGTGCGTGCGTGCGTGTGTGTGTGTGTGTGTGCGCTCCTCAGTGTCTCGCGCGTGGGACGTGATGACCGCGAACGGATCAGGATCTTGGGATCTGGGCATGTCGGTTCCTCCTCACACACAGACCTGGAACAGCGTGAAGTCCGAAGCGTCCGTCTGGCCTCAGGACATGGAGGGTAAATCACACCGCTGAATTCTGCATTCTGATTGGTCAGGAGGTGTTGATTCATTTTCTATAACAGCAGCTCTGACAGTAGTGCAGGTTTATATTAATACGTTATTGTTTCTATAGTAACAGGGACTCGTACTGCGAACGCTCCACTGATAATAAACACAGAATCGTAGATGTTTATGTAACATTTAGGGAAGGAGTCTCCAGTGTCAGCGCTTTGTAACAGTCAGAGGTAAAGCTGGAACTTTAAGTTTTTCGACGTCTTCAGAACAGGAGTTTACGCTTCTTTGCGGTTTCTCAGTAAAATGCGTAACAAGCTGCGATTTCTTTCCTCTTATTAACTTTAAGAGAGAGAATAAAGAGAGGCTGGTGAGAGAACGAGTGTTTATAGCTGCTATAACGTAAGCGACAACAGGAAGTAACTATAAATTAGTAGAAATGTGTAACTGTTGGTAAGTCGCTGTGGTGTAAGAGGAATAAAACACTTGGGGACGTGCTGTTACAGGACAATAATCAGCCTCAGGTGCTCACGCCGCTCTGTGTAGAAACGTTAACATTAAAGTTGACAGGAAGGAAATTTGAAGTTGTTTGTGTTTGTTTAAGGCTCGTGGATGATCGTAGACGGTTCTCACATTCCGGTCTCGCTCCACGGAATGACTGCAGGTAAGAGACGTAAAGTAAAATATTATAATTATTTATTACTGTCTTATCTGATGATTATCTTTATTTAAAGTAGATCGTTACCACGATGAGTGAATCTCTTCCGCTCGATCTGAGGGTTTAATTCATCTTCTGTTCCTTCATCTTCAGAAACCATTTCATCCTGTTTTTATAAATATATTTACTTATTATATATCTGGAGAATTTCATCCAACTTCCTCAGCTTCATGTTGCACAGAATTATACACCTGCACTTTATCAGCCCCATCTTTATATCCTCAGATTATATATTAATACCTTTTTTTAATACTTTCCCATTTTCTAACTCTGTGTAAACTCTATTTTATGTCACAGACAGCTGTAAAGAGCATTTCACGACACGTCGCACTGTGTACGATTTGTGTGTGTGACAGTTTGATTTTAATTTAACCCTGTGAGCTGTAGAGCCCCCCGGTGGACGCTGACGGTGTTGCGGCGTGAAATGATTTCACTTGTTAAAGCATCAGGGTTTGAAGATTGTGTTTCTGATTATTTTAGTCCAGCTCTCAGTCACGCTGCGATTTGTGAACTGTTGAGTTGCTCAGATTTTCCGGCTGCAGGTTGTTAAAGAGTAGAAACATTGGCGGAAATAATTCTTCTAAGCCCTGAAACAATGATATTCCTCTCTCTCTCCCTCCCTCTGTGTGTGTGTGTGTGTGTGTGTGTGTGTGTAGGTGTTGAAGCGACGGTTGTTCCTGAGCGACCCTGGGCGTGTCCAGCCCCCGTGGATGACGAGTGGTCTGGACCCAGTGAGTGCAATAATAATAATAATAATAATAATAATAATAATAGCAAAAATATAATAGCAAGAAAGTGCAGTAAATAAAACTTTTTAATTTTACATTTAAATTTTAATTAATATTTAATACAATGTTTAATATTGCATTTATTATAAATTTAATATTAATATTATATTTCAATTAGGCTTAATATTTATCATTTTAATATTCACAGAATTTTCTGATTTATTTATTTATTTATTTTTGGTCAGTTTACAGCAAGGATGAACGTAATAATTGTTTAGTTTTTTTCTTTACTAATATTATTCATCTAAATTCATGTTAATTCATTTGCGTGAATTGAATGAGTTTGTTGTTTTTGTTTGTTTGTTTTTTAATAAATATAGAATAAATCCATAAACGCTACTGTTAGAAGCACGCAACGCATGAAGTGGAAACACAATAAATGATAAGCGTGAAGCCGGGATTCATCGACGTTAAAATAACTTTTTAAAGTTTAACTTTATAAAACGTTTTAAATTTGTGCATAACGTTTGCTCTGTGTGTGTGTGTGTGTGTATAGACAGCGGTTCTGCAGATCCGGCGTCGGATTACTGCGCCCCGTGTGAGGAGTGGGGGAATTACGAGGAGCCAGCAGGTGGCGCTGTTTCTCCTGACGAGCCTCAGGTCAGTTTTTTTTAAACCTCAGGGAAAAAGAAACACACGTGAAGAATAAAGGCGACGCGCTCCGGTGTGCTGCTGCGTGTTCACTCCATAGCGCACTTCCATACGTAGTGCAGTATTTCACAGGGTTGTTCATGTAGGGTGGTGAGCGTTAACGTTTTCCTTTCATCCGCGTCACACAGGATTCCGATCCGGAAAAGGACAAAGACGAACCTGCGGCTCCGGGAAGCAGCAAAGCCAAGAAGAAGAAGAAGAAAAAGAAGAAAGCGGAGGAGGCTGGAAGTGCTGCTCAGGTGAAGCTCCGCCCCCAAACACACACACACACACACACACACACACACACAGCATCTGGAAATACTGCAGCAATAAATTCATAAATGAGCAAAGCATTATTAGCTTCTTTTTTTTTTCTTTTAAATTAAAAGATACGCTTTCTTTTTGATTGACAGATGGAGGTGGAAGTGGGCGTGGCTAAAGACCAGAACACTGCAGGGAACATTTTGCCTAAAACCACAAAAGTGAGCCGTTATTAATGTTTAATTAACAAGTTATTTAGTGCACAATGTTAAACTGGTGGTCATAAGGTTTTGTTACTCGTTAGCAGCATTTTTACTCGTGTGTGCGCGTGTGCGTGTGTGCGCGCGTGTGTGTGTGTGTGTGTGTGTAGGAGCAGGAAATCGTGGTTTCTCCTCGAGTCCCGCTGAAACCGACTGAACCTGAGGCTCCGCCCAAAAACACAGCTCCGCCCACTCAGAGTGAGTCAGCTGACAGAAAATCCAAAATGGCTGCCTATGTTACATGTACAGCCCTATAGAGGAAGTAGGGAGGAAAGTGTAATCGTAACTTCATGCTAATGCTAATCTGTGACGTTATCCTTGCTAGCATGACCTCTGACCATTTTCTCGTCTCGTCTCGTCTCCACCAGAGAAACCTGAGGAGAGCTGGGAATCTCCGAAACAGGTCAAGAAGAAGAAGGCGCGGAGAGAAACATGAGCGCGGATTTCAGGAAGAAACGTCGATATGCAAACGTCCAGGATTTCAGAGAGACTGCGAGTCGTGCTTCGGGTGGATTAGCGCGCTAACGTGAGCGCGAGTCTCCGTGCATTCGGACAGCAAACAGTGTAACATATCAGTCCTGTGGGTGTGCTGTACATCAGGCATGTGCTGATAATCATTTCATATCACGATATTCCGCTAACATTTCATCACGGTTAACGATAATATCGTGACGTTGTCGTGGATCAAAGATTAGAAAATTGTGAGATTTTACTGTTCGGAATAAAGACGGCTTCAAGTTTTTAAATGCTAAATTGTCTTCGCTGCTAAATATCGTGATGTATCGTCCACCGATAATCAGCACATGCCTGACGTACACTTTAATAAAATGTCTTTTTTTTTCCCTTTTTGAGTGATTAATTAGGTTAATTTATAATTCTGTAGTGAATCTGACGACATCTTGTTTAGTTTTGGGTTAATTTTTTGGTTTTGTTTTAAAAAAAAAAAAAAAAGAAAATTTCAGGAAAAAAAATGAAACGTCCACAACGTCTCACTCGTCTCTAAATGTAGCCAATCAGCGTCAAGTTTTTACGGTTTTAGTTTTGGAAAGTCCTGGAGCTACGAAGTTAAAAGTTAACATAGCTAACGTGTTATAGAAGTCTGTCATTCAAAAAGTTTTCAAAAAAAAGAAAAAAAAAACTCAATTTCATACACTTGCTTAAAATGACATCGTAAAACTTTCATAATCTCATTTCTTAAAATTAATGGATGTTAAAAATATTAGCAAAAACTGTTTGTTTACATATCGATAGTTTAGCGGTTAACGTTACCATCTTCTGGAGGCGGAGCCTAGAGGAGTGGAGTGATAGCGAATTCAGTATTTCGTCTGATCGACTGCATTTAGCGTAAACGGGACGCGGTGGACGTTTAATTTTTAGCCGTTATGTTTCTGAAGGACTGACGTAGTTACAGCGGTAAATATTTCGTTCGGTTTTGTATGCGGTAAAAGCCATACGTGGAACGTTAAACGTAGACGTTGTTTTCTATACGAGTTCTAATAGACACGTGTCGCCTGTTAAACCCGTGTGGTAAACTCCGCCCACTTTCCCCCCCCTCATTTGCATGTGTAATTTGTTTTTAACCCGTGACCGTGCTCAGGCTCTGTAAAAATGAAAAGAAAACGGTGAGTCACGTGATCGAACGGCGTTTCCCCGGACCTCGCGCTGTTTTTTTTTTTTTTCTGTTTTTTTTCGGTAATGCGACGGAACTCCGATGCCTTAACGTGGCGTGTGCGCAGTGACAGCGTCGTGGCCGTCTGTCCGCTGCATGCACTTTTCCTCCTCTGTGCATTCTGTCCATCATCATCTCATTAAATAAACGTGGATTCTTTGCAAACTCGCTTCCTGACTGTTGGTTTGTTTGTTTATTTATTTATTTAGCTTTTTTTTTACACAAATTTATTTATTTTATACACAAATGCTAGCGCCCTGTTCAGACGGGATTAGTGTTCCATGTGGAGGTGTGTGATGTAATTATTCCCGGAGTATCTCTGGGATTTTACGTCAAGATCACGTATTTTACCTTCGATAAACCGAGCAGGAGAAATAACTGCAGGTTTTATACCCGTCTGAACCGAAATGTCGGTAAAGATCCTGTAAGAGAAAAGGTTTTGCGTTAATTCTTCGGTATAAAGACATTTTTCTCTCGTCTCAGGTAAGGTATTGCGCTTATTAAATTAAACTGCAAATTTGTTTATATTTTGGAAAATAGAAATAAATTTGTTAGAAATTACAGCAGGGAGGTACAAACAAAAATAAAAAACGCTACATCCGGTTTAGGCCACGCCCACTCCAGATTTAACGCTGCATTCTATTTACCTCAGAAGCGGAAACTCAGAATTTGGAATGACGTCATTGTCGACCTCCATGTTTGTCTTTTTTTAGCTACATGCTATGTTTACTTCCGTATTTAACAAGTGAATACATCTAAAGCTGATACGTGTGTATACAGTAAAACTCGTTTAAAGGTAAGAAGTGTTGCTGCGTTTACTGCTGATGCTCTGAGCGGCCATTTTGCTTCGTCGTCACTTGCTGAACTCTGAGTCGAGGAGACCGTCCCGGAATTCCGAGTTTGGGGAACGTTTTCTTTTGTTTTTCCAAGTTAGTCGAATACACCATGAATCTGGATGTAGATAATCGTCATTTTACACACCTAACACACAGACACACTTACTTTCATATGAATCTGTAAACATTTTTAAATTACATCACAACAATTTACATATTTTACTTTACAAAAGTAAACATCACAGAAATGGGACAGTTTGATAAACATTTACTTTATTAATCTTTATTATAAGGCCACTATGTAACCATGTGCAGAATTTATTACAAAAATAATCACAATGTCCCTCTACCACCAAAAATCACAATCACCCAAATTCTCTCTCACACACACACACACACACACACACACACACACACTCACTCACTCAAATGTAGGCACGTTTAGATAAAACACTCCATCAGCGTGGAGCTCGGTGCACACACCAGGCGTGTCGATCATCATCACGATTATATCATGATATTTAACGCACGGTACGGAGGCAAATCATTACGGAGCGAAGTCAAATCCCATAATTCCACAATCGTGATGATATCGTACACCGTGACTAAAAAGTTCGTTATTGTGATATGAAAAACGAGATCGACGTTGAAACCCGGCGTTGGTTCAAAACATGACGAGGACAAACCCTCGGTCTCCGTAGCAACTGTGACGGTTAGATAACCCTCGAAGACACTGACGCGGAACGCAACACGACACGACACGACGCAAGGCATCCCTGGGTCAACAAGGGGTGGAGCTTAAGTTAAACTTGGTCAGCATATGTGATCAGCTTGATGACATCACCACTAGGTTCGCTTCTTCGTCTCGACAGAGAAATACTGGTTTAATTACAAATTACGACAACTTTAGCTTTGCCGGTCAGCTCACGTTAGCACTGAAACGTTATGTTAGCTGAAACGTTATAAAGTGTAATTAACATCGGTACTTTGTGCTAAGCCGAAGAAGTGAAAAAGAGAAACTAGTGGTGATTTAATGCGAGCAATCTCGTGCTTCATGTTTATCTGGATAACTTAAACCACTTTTAGGCTAACTGGAGAAAGTTCAATATTCAATAACTTTCGAAGTCTAAAAATAAAAACGCAAACAATCAGCACTCGATATGTATAAAGACACTTGAACTAACGGCTTAACGCCAAACCTAAAGGAGATGTGCCCTAAATAGGTTCCCTACGCTAGCAGCGGTACCTGAAACGACACCCTGGGCCCTGCTCGTTACCGCCATCGGTGATAACGACGTCTGGATGTTTAGCGTTTTCAGAGTGTGTGTTACAGTCGTCCAGTTATTCCCCTTCATCTATTACATTAACTCATTCATAACTAAAAGTGGTCACAAGCTTATTAGAAAAAAAAAAAAAAAACTATACAAAACATACTAATGTGATGCATTATGGGAACTGAAAACGCAATAAATCAGATTTACGATCAGGTAAAAAATCAGATATTAGCATCGTACGAATAAAAACGTTTAAGGAGGCATGTGCCGATAAACAGGTGCACAACCTAACTGCAATTTTCTTTTGGAAACCTGAAATATTATCACTCTCTCTGCGCTCGTTCAGGAGGAAGCGACAGGAATACGTCCGTTATTTTATTTTAACTTTAGGTCGTGTTCGTTATCGTTATTTTAATGTTTACATTCCTGGGGCTTTCTTCGAAGTGTCGGAGAAGTCCCATGATTCTGTTCGGCACAAAAAGTTTAATCAAAAAAAAAAGCTAGATGGAATCTTCGCTTCAGCTGAGGAACACGTTCACGCTGCGATGACGTGACGATATCGTAAACGGTCATAAAAAAAAAAGTTCGGTATCAAAATGGAAGAAGTCGATTACAGACGGGTAAAAAGTCCTGAAGCTGAACGTACATTACATTTCAGAGCATCGATCTGTCAGTTGTTTTTTTTTTTTTGCTTTTTTTTGCCAACGAGGAGACTCGTTATTTAGTTTACCATCAATTTGAAAAAGAAAAAAAAATTACATTACGTTAAATATGTGGCACTGCAAGGTCCATCATGTCACTGTGGAGTCCTAAAGATTTTCCCTAAACCCTAATCTCTAATCCCTAAAAACATCCAAATGGCCAAAATAGCTACAAATCACACGAAAGCCAATCGCCCGGCCCCCCACGCACATAGACACGCCCCCAGGTAAGTCGTAATTTTAACAATCGCAAATCTGTAGCTGATTTCAAAATTCCGTAACTATAACACAAATTTCACGTGTAACGTTTGCAAGATATTATTTACACATTCGTCTCGTATATAATCTCGATAGTTTGGAGCGGTACTCGGAGTCGCGGAGATGGGCGTGGCAGAAATTAGCATTGCGTAGGTTATAGTTCAAAAGAGCAATAGTAGTTGGCTAACTACCAAGCTAGCAAGCTTTGCTCTAACCAGCTAGCTATATTTAATATCCTATTTTTTGTAGCTATTAGCTATTTAGCTAGCTATTTATCTTGAGCTAATGTCCAAAAACAGCCCATTGTTGCAGCTTTAACTAAGAGTTACTCCATATTTTTATGGTGAAAAAAGTTTAATGAAGCTTATGTGATATCATTTAAGCACCGTATGTGATTTCTTGCCCCATCCTTTCAGCTTTCTGGAGCTCCTACTTGGCCACGCCCCTTTAAAACGTCACGATAGCGAATAATGTTTCGGTAAGAACTGAAATCGTAACTGTGTGCTTTAGCAATTTACAGCTAACGCTAATAATTAACTATCAAGATGTAAATTACTGTAAATATTTTGCTGTACTGTGATTCTTTTACGTCGACAAAACGTCCTAAATTACGGTTCTGATTTCTGTTTTACGAGAAAAATTACGATTTCTTTGCCACAAATCCTTTATGCAGAAAAAAACCTCCACAGCTCAGAGTGTTAAAGTTCTTCTATAAAGGCCATGATGTAGTGAGGAGAGAGAGAGAGAGAGAGAGAGAGAGAGGATGTTGTACGGATATGTAAAGCAGCAGTTGAAGTTATAAAAGTTATATATAAAAAAAAAAAAAAAAAGTCCTTTAGTCCCTAATGTTTACAGTACATGACATGTGGCGTAACATCAGGACCTCCCCTTCACCGGAGAACTCCACAGAGTCTTTACCACTCAGCTGGGACCGTGATCCATTACCCATGATCCTCTGGGCCTCAGACCTGGTGTTGTGAGACCAGGAAGTTCCTCAGGCAGTAATTAAAAATCCATAAAATTCCATGAGAAGAGAGAGAAAGAGAGACGGAGGAGTGCAGATTTGTGTTTAAGGCAACAACGGTGTGAATCTCACACTCACATTCACTCACACACACACACACACACACACACACACCTGAGCATGTGCAGAGGGGGGTGTAGGACAGTCACTGTGTTTGTGCGCACGACTGAACACACCTCCAGCGTCAATGTGTGAGAGAGAAAGAGAGAGAGAGAGAGAGAGAGAGAGAGACAGAAAGAGTGATTATAAAAGGGAGAGAGAGAATGAGAGATAGTAAGAGTATTAGAGAACGAGACAGAAAGAGAGTTAAAGTGAGAGAGGGAAAAAAAGCATTAAAGTGAGAGATTATTAGAAAGATAGACAAGGAGAGAGAATACAGAAGAGAGAAAAGAGAGTGAGTCTGAGAGTGAGAGAGAGAGACAGGAAGAGAGAGAGAGGGGGAAGAGAGAGAGAGAGAGAGAGGAAGAGAGAGAGGGGAAGAGAGAGAGAGAGAGAGAGAGAGAGAGAGAGGAAGAGAGAGAGGAAGAGAGAGAGAGGGGAGAGAGAGAGAGAGGGGAGAGAGAGAGACAGGAAGAGAGAGAGGGGGAAGAGAGAGGGAGAGAGAGAGAGAGAGAGAGAGAGAGGAAGAGAGAGAGGGGAAGAGAGAGAGAGAGGGGAGAGAGAGAGAGGAAGAGAGAGAGGAAGAGAGAGAGAGAGGGGAGAGAGAGAGAGAGGAAGAGAGAGAAGAAGAGAGAGAGAGGAAGAGAGAGAGGAAGAGATGGCACTAGAGTTTATAACCTGATTTATGCACTAAAGAGGCTCCGCCCCCAAACTACGCACTCCATTCAGACGTCGTCCCTGCACTCTCTTTGCGTGTGTGTGTGTGGTGTGTGTGTGTGTGTGTGTGTGTGTGTGTGTGGGGTCAGCGTGTGTCAGCGTCCAGGTCGGTTCTCTGCACGCTCTTTGGCCTTGGGTTTAGGGGTCAGAGGTCGCAGGCCGCGCTCGGTGCCGATGTTGACGGTGATGTTGGTGTAGAGCGGCAGGTATTCCCGGGAGAGGAGCTCGTACTCCACCGAGTGCATCCCGTCCGACTTCCACGTCTGCTGCGTCTTCGCCAACAAACTGAACCTGCACCAGAACGCAAACACGCGCGCACGCACACACGCACGCGCACACACACACACACACACAACTTTATTTTCACATTATTTACTTACTCAAAAGAAATTCACGTCACACATGGTGTAATTTTCCTCCACACTTTTAGTAAGCATGAAGCATTTTATTAAATATGAAACTGTAAAAATTAAACTTGTGTGCGTGTCCTAAAAGTGATATTGTGTTGTATCAGGTTTCAGTGTGTGTGTGTGTGTGTGTGTGTGTGTGTGTGTGTGTGTGTGTGTGTGTGTGTGAGTACCTTTTAGGGTTGACCTCGTTGCCCTCGTCCAGTTTGTGCTTGATCATCTTGTAGCGGCCGATCCTCAGAGACGGACGACTGATGGACATCCCGGCCAGAGACACGCTGAATTAGACGGAGAGAGATTGAGAGATAGAATGACAAACAAAGAAAAAAAAACGAATGAAAAATGTGAGACAGATGAAAACATAAAAAGAAGAAAAAAAAAAAAAGAAAAAAAAAGTTTCGAGAGGTTACAGCGCTTTTTCGTCCAATCAGTGCGCTTCAGTTATTAATCCGAACCCAGAACTATCCGGAACCATCTCGAGTACGTTTCTCTGTCACACAACACTACCTGTGAAGTAGAGGAGTTTATGTGGAGTGTGTGTCGAATAAATTCACAGATTTATGATGTTCTTTAATACGAACATTTAAAAAAATAAAAAAAAAAAAAAAACACTGTTTGGTTATTTGAGATTAAATTGTGTGTCGCTGTTGTGCGTCTCCATCTCAGGGTCAGCTATAGAACACCGCATGAGGATGAGGCCGGGGTGCCAATACTTTAATCCCGGCGAGAGCAGAGAGAATGTTGAATGCACACTGTGTTTACTTGATGTGAATAAAAACAAATTCAGAACAAATTGTTAATCGCAGTACGGCTTTGTTACAGTTCCACACTGATCTGCAGAAAAGCACTGTTCACACACACACACACACACACACACACACACACACACACACACACACACACACACACACAGTCGCTCTCAACCACACACACACACACACACACTTGCTGTCAACCCCCCCGCCACACACCCACACCCCCACTCACACTCATGCTCATGCTCTCGCTCTCAACCACACACACACACACACACACACACACACACACTTGCTCTCAACCACACACACTCGCTCTCAACCACACACACTCGCTCTCAACCACACACACACACACACACACACACACACTTGCTCTCAACCACACACACTCGCTCTCAAAATCCCACACACACATACACATAGACACACACACTCTCTCACCCCCCCGACCCCCCCAGACACACACACTCACGCTCTCACCCCCACTCTCCCCTCGCACACACTCTCCTCACCGGATGCCGATGTCGTCGTCTTCACCCCCCCAGCCCCAGTAGTTGTTGGGGAAGCCGTTCATCTTCAGATAGTGTAGAGGACTCAGTGCTGACACGCCGCCGAAATACGCCTTATAGGGCAATCTGAAACACACAACAAGCCTTATAGGGCGATCTGAAACACACACACGCCTCATAGGGCGATCTGAAACACACACAACACGCCTCATAGGGCGATCTGAAACACACAACACGCCTTATAGGGCGATCTGAAACACAAAACACGCCTTATAGGGCGATCTGCAACACAAAACACGCCTCATAGGGCGATCTGAAACACACAACACGCCTCATAGGGCGATCTGAAACACACAACAAGCCTTATAGGGCGATCTGAAACACACAACACGCCTCATAGGGCGATCTGAAACACACAACACGCCTCATAGGGCGATCTGAAACACACAACACGCCTCATAGGGCGATCTGAAACACACAACAAGCCTCATAGGGCGATCTGAAACACACAACACGCCTTATAGGGCGATCTGAACACACAACAAGCCTTATAGGGCGATCTGAAACACACAACAAGCCTATAGGGCGATCTGAAACACACAACAAGCCTTATAGGGCGATCTGAAACACACAACACGCCTTATAGGGCGATCTGAAACACACAACACGCCTTACAGGGCGATCTGAAACACACAACACGCCTTATAGGGCGATCTGAAACACACAACACGCCTTATAGGGCGATCTGAAACACACAACACGCCTTATAGGGCGATCTGAAACACACCAACAAGCCTTATAGGGCGATCTGAAACACAAAACAAGCCTTATAGGGCGATCTGAAACACAAAACAAGCCTTATAGGGCGATCTGAAACACACAACACGCCTTATAGGGCGATCTGGAACACACAACACGCCTTATAGGGCGATCTGAAACACAAAACACGCATTATAGGGCGATCTGAAACACAAAACACGCCTTATAGGGCGATCTAAACACAAAACACGCCTTATAGGGCGATCTGAAACACAAAACACGCCTTATAGGGCGATCTGAAACACACAACACGCCTTATAGGGCGATCTGAAACACACAACACGCCTTATAGGGCGATCTGAAACACAAAACACGCCTTATAGGGCGATCTGCAACCAAACACGCCTTATAGGGCGATCTGAAACACAAAACACGCCTTATAGGGCGATCTGAAACACAAAACACGCCTTATAGGGCGATCTGAAACACAAAACACGCATTATAGGGCGATCTGAAACACAAAACACGCCTTATAGGGCGATCTGAAACACAAAACAAGCCTTACAGGGCGATCTGAAACACACAACACGCCTTATAGGGCGATCTGAAACACACAACAAGCCTTATAGGGCGATCTGAAACACACAACACGCCTTATAGGGCGATCTGAAACACACAACACGCCTTATAGGGCGATCTGAAACACACAACACGCCTTATAGGGCGATCTGAAACACAAAACACGCATTATAGGGCGATCTGAAACACACAACAAGCCTTATAGGGCGATCTGAAACACAAAACACGCATTATAGGGCGATCTGAAACACAAAACACGCCTTATAGGGCGATCTGAAACACAAAAACACGCCTTATAGGGCGATCTGAAACACAAAACACGCCTTATAGGGCGATCTGAAACACAAAACAAGCCTTATAGGGCGATCTGAAACACACAACACGCCTTATAGGGCGATCTGAAACACAAAACACGTATTATAGGGCGATCTGAAACACACAACACGCCTTATAGGGCGATCTGAAACACACAACACGCCTTATAGGGCGATCTGAAACACAAAACACGCCTTATAGGGCGATCTGAAACACAAAACACGCATTATAGGGCGATCTGAAACACAAAACACGCCTTATAGGGCGATCTGAAACACAAAACAAGCCTTATAGGGCGATCTGAAACACACAACACGCCTTATAGGGCGATCTGAAACACACAACAAGCCTTATAGGGCGATCTGAAACACACAACACGCCTTATAGGGCGATCTGAAACACACAACACGCCTTATAGGGCGATCTGAAACACAAAACAAGCCTTATAGGGCGATCTGAAACACACAACACGCCTCATAGGGCGATCTGAAACACACAACACGCCTCATAGGGCGATCTGAAACACACAACACGCCTCATAGGGCGATCTGAAACACACAACACGCCTCATAGGGCGATCTGAAACACACAACAAGCCTTATAGGGCGATCTGAAACACACAACACGCCTTATAGGGCGATCTGAAACACACAACACGCCTCATAGGGCGATCTGAAACACACAACACGCCTCATAGGGCGATCTGAAACACACAACACGCCTTATAGGGCGATCTGAAACACACAACACGCCTTATAGGGCGATCTGAAACACAAAACACGCCTTATAGGGCGATCTGAAACACAAAACACGCCTTATAGGGCGATCTGAAACACAAAACACGCCTTATAGGGCGATCTGAAACACAAAACACGCCTTATAGGACGATCTGAAACACACAACACGCCTTATAGGGCGATCTGAAACACAAAACACGCCTTATAGGACGATCTGAAACACAAAACACGCCTTATAGGACGATCTGAAACACAAAACACGCCTTATAGGGCGATCTGAAACACAAAACACGCATTATAGGGCGATCTGAAACACACAACACGCCTTATAGGGCGATCTGAAACACAAAACACGCCTTATAGGACGATCTGAAACACAAAACACGCCTTATAGGGCGATCTGAAACACAAAACACGCATTATAGGGCGATCTGAAACACACAACACGCCTTATAGGGCGATCTGAAACACACAACACGCCTCATAGGGCGATCTGAAACACAAAACACGCCTTATAGGGCGATCTGAAACACAAAACACGCCTTATAGGGCGATCTGAAACACAAAACACGCATTATAGGGCGATCTGAAACACACAACACGCCTTATAGGGCGATCTGAAACACACAACACGCCTTATAGGGCGATCTGAAACACAAAACACGCCTTATAGGGCGATCTGAAACACAAAACACGTATTATAGGGCGATCTGAAACACAAAACACGCCTTATAGGGCGATCTGAAACACAAAACACGTATTATAGGGCGATCTGAAACACACACAACGCTGATTAAACAATAATAATTCCACCTGACAGGTAGTCTATAACACATTACACCTAACTGTAATTGTCAGATGGATATGAATACGGTATGGGATTCTGACACTAGGGGGCATCTGAGAGACGCTCAGAAATGAAGATGTGTAATAATGACAGAAGTGAGAAAGGACAGATTTATTAAAGGTGCAGTTCGCAGTGTTTACGTGTTTCCTGATCTGACGTAATACTGTAATTTTAAAGAAATTAAAACTTTATGTTTTTCCGTCCTCGGCTCTGCCCCGATGTTTTCAGTGGGACTGCGGTTCACTTCAACAAGCAGGGCTTTCATTTTTACAAACCGCCTTTAAATCGAAGTGAATTGAGCAGAACGATGTGGAACGTCAGCACTGACTTGTAGCCGAACTTGTCCATGGCGATGGCGGCGTGTTTGGGGTTTTTGTCGCACGTGTACGTGTTGCGGTCGTCCTCGGGGATCAGATCCACGTCGTGGAAGAACAGACAGTCCCAGTCCATCTCCCTCATCGCCTCACGGAACCCGATGTTCATCAGCTTCGCCCGGTTAAACGTGTAGTTACCGGCCTGCAACACACACACACACACACACACACACACACACACACACACACACACACACACACACAAGCTCAGACTGACGAGTATTAGCAGTGTGAAAATTCTCCACAAGGGGGAGCCACGAGCACAAAAATCAAAAACAGATCAGGGAATTTACGCCAGTCTGACGCTTCATGTTAAGGTTAACTCCGTGTGCACACAGTCCTCTAAACACACTGAATATTCCAGAACATCTCCAGAACATCACACGTAATAATCACCTGGCCTTACTTCTGCCTCATGCTAATATCTGTGTGTGTGTGTGTGTGTGTGTGTGTGTGTGTGTCTGGAAAATGTGTGTCCTCTCATCTGGAGGACGACCCTGCACCCATGTGTGCTTGTGTGTGTGGACTAACTATGTGCATTTGTTATACTCCTCACCTGGTGAACGCCATAGCTCAGGGGTGTGTGTGTGTGTGTGTGTGTGTGTGTGTGTGTGTGTGTGTGTGTGTGTGTGTGTGTGAGAGAGACATTCCTCACCTGGTGAACGCCATAGCTCAGGGGTGTGTGTGTGTGTGTGTGTTACACTCGTCACCTGGTGGATGCCGTAGCTCAGGGTGTGTGTGTGTGTGTGTGTGTGTGTGTGTGTGTGTGTGTGTGTGTGAGAGAGAGAGAGACATTCCTCACCTGGTGGATGCCATAGCTCAGGGGTGTGTGTGTGTGTGTGTGTGTGTGTGTGTGTTACACTCGTCACCTGGTGGATGCCGTAGCTCAGGGGTGTGTGTGTGTGTGTGTGTGCTACACTTCTCACCTGGTGGATGCCATAGCTCAGGAGTGTGTGTGTGTGTGTGTGTGTGTGTGTGTGTGTGTGTGAGAGAGAGACATTCCTCACCTGGTGGATGCCATAGCTCAGGGGTGTGTGTGTGTGTGTGTGTGTGTGTGTGTGTGTGTGTGTTACACTCCTCACCTGGTGAACGCCATAGCTCAGGGGTGTGTGTGTGTGTGTGTGTGTGTGTGTGTGTGTGTGTTACACTCCTCACCTGGTGAACGCCATAGCTCAGGGGTGTGTGTGTGTGTGTGTGTGTGTGTGTGTGTGTGTTACACTCCTCACCTGGTGAACGCCATAGCTCAGGGGTGTGTGTGTGTGTGTGTGTGTGTGTGTGTGTGTGTGTGTGTGTGTGTGTGTGTGTGTGTGTGTTACACTCCTCACCTGGTGGATGACGTAGATGCCGTAGCTCAGCTGTTGTCGCTGTAGGAACGGGTGTAGGTAGTACAGGAGGAACTTCAGATGCTTTTCTCTGTTCCTGTGGGGAATGATTATAGCGGTGCGATGCCGGGCCTCACAGTCCGGAGGCCTGTAGCGTCCCCCGCGCACCACCAGGGGATTCTTCCTCTCCACCTGAGCGAGTGTGAGTCCTGAGGGGAAGCTGACGTGGATCGGCCCACCTGTCAGAAGAGAAAGGGAATTACATTAGCACCTATTTTTATTATAGAGATGTAACTCTCTCGTAAATTATAGTATTTGTTACAGCTGTAGTTACAATAAATTGTGATACTTGTTACAGATGTACTTGTTGTACTCTAAAATATCTATTGTCTGAAAAACATGCATTCAAAAAATCTAGATTTTAGTTTTAAAAAATTTCTTAAAAATTAAAAAAAAAAAAAAAATTCATTGCCAAATTGAGTGAAAGTAATATTTATTTTTGCTGAGCTTTTGGGTCAACATAGTGGAACAGAAAGCAGAGGTCAAGAGAGTGTGTGTGTGTGTGTGTGTGTGTGTGTGTGTGTCATTTTACAGGAATTATGAAATGAAACATTATTTCTTCATGTCGTGTTGCTGAAACAGCAGAAGAGGAAACGAGCATAAAAAGGTGAAGTGATGGTGGTGTTTTATTCATTTCTGTGTCTCCATGTTTTCTCCACCGGACACCTGATGTAGAGTATTTACAACCTCGTCTCATCTCTAATGAACAACTCAAAGTGTGTGTAGTGTAGTGTACTGTACTGAGTGTAGTGTAGTGTACGTAGTGTGTGCAGTGTACAGAGTGTAGTGTAGTGTGTGTAGTGTGTGTAGTGTAGTGTGTGTAGTGTAGTGTGTGTGTAGTGTAGTGTAGTGTGCGTAGTGTAGTGTAGTGTGTGTAGTGTAGTGTGTGTGTAGTGTAGTGTAGTGTGTAGTGTAGTGTGTGTAGTGTAGTGTGCGTAGTGTAGTGTAGTGTGTGTGTAGTGTGTAGTGTAGTGCACACTTACTGAGTAGTGGTGATGTGTTAGGGCAGTAGCGCATGTCCTCACTCCTGGACAACAGCGCCAGTTGGGACAGGTTGGCGTAGACGTCGGCGCCGGTGTGGTTCGTCCCGTGAGCCGTTCCCGACCCGGAGACGCCGCTCAGCACATCCAGTTTGCGGAAGATCCGGAAAAAATACGTCACTCTTTTCTGGTAAGTCTCTCTGGACAGGAGGGCCATGACGATGAGCTGCACGCCAAGCAGCATGATCAGATAGCGCCACTTGGAGGTCAGGGTGGGCATGGTGAGTCCGGTTCACTCGGCGAGGCGTTTAAAACGAAAACAGAAGCGAGTTTGAGGTGACCTCAGTCTACGGAGGTCTCATATCTGATAACGGAGCTGCGGTCGGGCGACGGAGACGGCACGCAGAGCGTCCATTAACGCACGAAGGAAGTTTAATTGTAATAAACTAGAACATGGTGGTCGAGATATAAACAACGAGGAAGTGGCTATCTCTGGGATCTGATACAGAAGGCACTGGTGGGGGACGAACTCTTCAGAAACGAGTTATACGATTTAGATCTCTGCGAGCTCACACACACGACCGACGCATGCGAGAGCGTGCATCGCTGGCGCCGGTTCATAACATCACTTCCTGCTCTGGTGGGAACATCGGAAATAAACCTAAATCTCAGAATAAATTCTAAATCTGAGACAAGGAACTGGGAAGGGTGTGTGTGTGTGTGTGTGTGTGTGTGTGGTTAGAGTATATCCAGCGTCTACTAGTTCCTTTCACTACAGTTCAGCGGTCACTACAGTTCTGTTGCCGTTAGCGACGCAGGCTTGGCCAATCACAGGTCTCCGTCTGGAAAAAAAAAAGAAAGGGAGTCAGTTTCAGTGCTTCAAAAAAAACAAGAACTGATACAATTTCAGCATAAATCAAGCTTCGTGTGAAGCTCAGCGCTGAGGTGTTCAGATGTGACAGAAAAATGAAAAGTGCTACAGAAAGACGATGATCATTAACTGTTACTGGATGGAATGGGATGGTGTGGAATGAGATGGAATGGGATGGAAAAGAATTAATGGAACAGGAAGGAGGATGAGTATGGGATGCGATGGAATGGATGGAAATGGAAACGGATGAACGGAATAGGATGGATTGGAATTGGATGGAACAGGATATAATGTGATATGAAAGTATGGAATGGAATGGTAGGGAATAACGTGGAATGGGATGGATGGAATGGTACGGAACAGAAAGGTACAGAATGGGACGATTGGAATGGAATGCAATAGGATGGCAGGTGAATGGATGGATGGAGGGATGGAACAGGATGTAATGTGATATGAGGTATGGAAGGGAGTGGTAGGGAATAACATGGAATGGGATGGAATGGGACGGTTGGAATGGAATGCAATAGGATGGCATGGAATGAGATGGGATTGCAGGTGAATGGATGGATGGATGGATAGATGGAGGGATGGATAGATGGAGGGATGAAACAGGATGTAATGTGATATGAGGTATGGAAGGGAGTGGTAGGGAATAACATGGAATGGGATGGCATGGAATGGTACGAAACAGAAAGATACAGAATGGGATGATTGGAACGGAATGCAATAGGATGCCATGGAATGAGATGGGATGGCAGGTGAATGGATGGAGGGATGGAGGGATGGAACAGGATGTAATGTGATATGAGGTATGGAAGGGAGTGGTAGGGAATAACATGGAATGGGAAGGAATGGGATGGCATGGAATGAGATGGGATGGCAGGTGAATGGATGGATGGATGGATAGATGGAGGGATGGAACAGGATGTAATGTGATAATGAGGTATGGAAGGGAATGGTAGGGAATAACATGGAATGGGATGGAATGGGATGGTTGGAATGGAATGCAATAGGATGGCATGGAATGAGATGGGATTGCAGGTGAATGGATGGATGGATGGATGGATGGATGGATGGAGGGATGGATAGATGGAGGGATGAAACAGGATGTAATGTGATATGAGGTATGGAAGGGAATGGTAGGGAATAACATGGAATGGGATGGCATGGAATGGTACGAAACAGAAAGATACAGAATGGGATGATTGGAACGGAATGCAATAGGATGCCATGGAATGAGATGGGATGGCAGGTGAATGGATGGAGGGATGGAGGGATGGAACAGGATGTAATGTGATATGAGGTATGGAAGGGAGTGGTAGGGAATAACATGGAATGGGATGGAATGGGATGGTTGGAATGGAATGCAATAGGATGGCATGGAATGAGATGGAATTGCAGGTGAATGGATGGATGGATGGATAGATGGAGGGATGGAGGGATGGAACAGGATGTAATGTTATATGAGGTATGGAAGGGAGTGGTAGGGAATAACATGGAATGGGATGGTTGGAATGGAATGAGATGGGATGGCAGGTGAATGAATGGATGGATGGATGGATGGAGGGACGTAAGGGTGGATGAACAGGTAGATTGATGATGAATGGAAGAGAAAGCAAGAAAAAAAAGGGATGTAGCAAAAAGATTAATATGGTAAGTATTATGGGATGGTGAGGAAACCCCAGTCTTTACACGCAGGAAATAAATAAGTAAAGAAAGAAAGAAAGAAAGAAAGAACGGCGTAAGACAGCGGCAGCTCATGTGGTGCTGCTGCAGAAGGACAGGCGGTTGTACGGCTCCGTGGGTGGAGGCTGTGCACCTGGCCTCATGTCCCTAATTCCTTTGTATGTAATGATTTAATTATTTTAATCCTACACTAGTGTTGTTGCCAGGATACGGAGAACCCTCTTTCACACCATCTCATGTTCACGACGTTCTTCTCGTTGCAGCTGTGTTCAAGCCGACAGTCCAGCAGCTACTGCATCAGCTCTCAGCCACTCACACTCCTACCAGCTTTTCCCTCAGGTTTAACCCGAGCTCCTTTCATCTCCTCTCTCAGATTAATTAGTGCTCATTAAAGCCGCCTCGCTCGGAGCGCTGATCCTAATCCTGATCCGGATCCGGATCGTACAGACAGAGGAGAGGGAGGGAGAGAGAGAGAGAGAGAGAGAGAGAGAGAGAGTTGGGGAAAGAGTAACAGGAGAAGAGAATAAAGAGAATAAGCTCTGGGTCCCTGTGCTCTGGCCCGTGAATTCAGAGCTACATTACTTAAAGTCATCAGTCAATCAGCACACAGACACACACACGCACGCACGCACACGCACGCACGCACACTCCCGCACGCACGCACACACACACGCACGCACACTCCCGCACGCACGCACACACACACTCCCGCGCGCGCGCACACACACACACACACACACACTCCCGCGCGCGCACACACACACACACACTCCCGCGCGCGCACACACACACACACACTCCCGCGCGCGCACACACTCCCGCGAGCGCACACACACACACTCCCGCGAGCGCACACACTCCCGCGCGCGCGCACACACACACACACTCCCGCGCGCGCACACACACACACTCCCGCACGCGCACACACACACACTCCCGCACGCACACACACACACACTCCCGCACGCACACACACACTCCCGCGCGCACACACACACACTCCCGCGCGCACACACACACACACTCCCGCGCGCACACACACACACACTCCCGCGCGCACACACACACACACTCCCGCGCGCACACACACACACACTCCCGCGCGCACACACACACACACTCCCGCGCGCACACACACACTCCCGCACGCACACACACACACACACACACTCCCGCACGCACACACACACACACACTCCCGCACACACACAAATGCAGCACTAAGCAGGACAGAGACGAACAGATAAAGACGGAAAGATAGATAGATAGATAAATAAATATATAATAAAGCTGGAGGTTCAGTGTGATTGTGTACAGCAGCAGTCTGAGCTCCAACAGATTTACACTTCACTAACCACATAAAGCCCGAACGACGGGGATTGATCTTTATCGTCTCTCTGCGTCTTAATCTATCGTCTTAATCTGTCTTTCTGCGCCGGCTGTGACTGGAGCAGTGATTAGTGACCCGAAGCAGTGATTAGTGACCGGCGCTGTGATTAGTGATTGGCGCAGTGATAAGTGACCGGCGCAGTGATTAGTGACCGGCGCAGTGATTAGTGACCGACGCTGTGATTAGAGACCGGCGCTGTGATTAGAGACCGGCGCTGTGATTAGTGACCGGCGCAGTGATTAGTGACCGGCGCAGTGATTAGTGACCGGCGCTGTGATTAGAGACCGGCGCTGTGATTAGTGACCGGCGCTGTGATTAGAGACCGGCGCTGTGATTAGTGACCGGCGCTGTGATTAGTGACCGGCGCAGTGATTAGCGACCGGCGCAGTGATTAGCGACCGGCGCAGTGATAAGTGACCGGCGCTGTGATTAGAGACCGGCGCTGTGATTAGAGACCGGCGCAGTGATTAGCGACCGGCGCTGTGATTAGCGACCGGCGCTGTGATTAGAGACCGGCGCTGTGATTAGCGACCGGCGCTGTGATTAGTGATTGGCGCAGTGATTAGAGACCGGCGCTGTGATTAGTGACCGGCGCTGTGATTAGAGACCGGCGCAGTGATTAGTGACCGGCGCAGTGATAAGTGACCGGCGCTGTGATTAGAGACCGGCGCTGTGATAAGTGACCGGCGCAGTGATTAGAGACCGGCGCTGTGATTAGAGACCGGCGCAGTGATTAGTGACCGGCGCAGTGATTAGAGACCGGCGCTGTGATTAGTGCCCGGCGCAGTGATTAGTGACCGGCGCAGTGATTAGTGACCGGCGCTGTGATTAGAGACCGGCGCTGTGATTAGTGACCGGCGCTGTGATTAGAGACCGGCGCTGTGATTAGAGACCGGCGCTGTGATTAGAGACCGGCGCAGTGATTAGCGACCGGCGCAGTGATTAGCGACCGGCGCAGTGATAAGTGACCGGCGCTGTGATTAGAGACCGGCGCTGTGATTAGAGACCGGCGCAGTGATTAGCGACCGGCGCTGTGATTAGCGACCGGCGCTGTGATTAGAGACCGGCGCTGTGATTAGCGACCGGCGCTGTGATTAGTGATTGGCGCAGTGATTAGAGACCGGCGCTGTGATTAGTGACCGGCGCTGTGATTAGAGACCGGCGCAGTGATTAGTGACCGGCGCTGTGATTAGTGACCGGCGCTGTGATTAGTGATTGGCGCAGTGATTAGTGACCGGCGCAGTGATTAGTGACCGGCGCTGTGATTAGAGACCGGCGCAGTGATTAGTGACCGGCGCAGTGATTAGTGACCGGCGCAGTGATTAGAGACCGGCGCTGTGATTAGAGACCGGCGCAGTGATTAGAGACCGGCGCAGTGATTAGTGACCGGCGCTGTGATTAGAGACCGGCGCAGTGATTAGTGACCGGCGCAGTGATTAGTGACCGGCGCAGTGATTAGTGATTGGCGCAGTGATTAGAGACCGGCGCTGTGATTAGTGACCGGCGCTGTGATTAGAGACCGGCGCTGTGATTAGTGACCGGCGCTGTGATTAGTGATTGGCGCAGTGATTAGAGACCGGCGCTGTGATTAGTGACCGGCGCTGTGATTAGTGATTGGCGCAGTGATTAGAGACCGGCGCTGTGATTAGTGACCGGCGCTGTGATTAGAGACCGACGCTGTGATTAGTGACCGGCGCAGTGATTAGTGACCGGCGCTGTGATTAGAGACCGGCGCAGTGATTAGAGACCGGCGCAGTGATTAGAGACCGGCGCAGTAACGAGCGAGTAACGAGGTGCAACGGTGATTGACGTCCCTCCGTGTGGTTAGCGTTTGTTTATAGAACATCACGTTCAGGAGCGATGTTTTCTTATCGCAGAGGATCTGTGTGAGGTTTTTACAATTTTTGTCACAGTGACAAAAATCACAACGCTTTCTAACTATTACTAAAATGATTTGATTTTTATTAGACCGTGATTAGCCTGTTTAACTTCTCACGTGAATTAAAAGATTTAATCCGAGCCTCAGTAACTCAAAAACAAGACGTCCGACATGCTCCACTGCTCCGATAAGAATCTAAACTATTTCATCAATCACCAGTTTATCTGTTGACGTAGTTGACATGACACAAAGATCATTTCAGAAACACACAGATTAAAAGGGTTAAATTCTGTAATAATTTATAATAATTTTAACACATTATAAAAGTAAATTACACACATTTACACCTGTACTGCACAAAGAATCTGTACAAAACATTTAACATCATATCAGCTGGTTCTATTCCGAGTTTGTTGCTGCTATAAAAAAAGTCAGAGAAGGATATCACCACACCGGCGACATCTCAGAAAAGCGAATCGTGAAATCATTTACTAATGATACTGGTGTTATATCGTCACGGCAACCAGCTCTAGTGTTGATTTATAATACAGAAAATATTTACATCTAACACAGGACAAAACTCAGCTGCTCGTGTCACACACACACCCATACACATACACAAACACACACACACACACACACACACACACACAAACACAAACACATACCCACACCCCAGACAAAGTAGATCATGAGTTAAGAACACTGTGTGAATAGAAAAGAGAGAGAGAGAGAGAGAGAGAGAGAGACAGAGAGACAGAGAGACGGACCAACATACAGACAAACAGAAAAAGAGAGACACAGAGAGAGAGAGAAAGAATGATGGAGAGAGAGAGAGCACAAAAGAGAGAGAGAGAGAGAGAGAGAGAGAGAGAGGGAGAGAGGGAGAGGTGTAATGGTGATGAACACTAATCCCCACTCAGATCTGGCTGAAACTGTACCATTCAGTAATCACACCAATCCTTCTGTACAGAAGTGAAACATGGAGATCATTAATCAATGAAAAACTGGGACAACAATCCGGAAAAATTCCAAAGTGAATTCTGTAAAACTCCACTGAAAACTTACCGCGACGCAGCCAACAGGATTTTCCGCTCCGCTTAAAAATAAGAAAGAGAGCAGCAAAATTCTGCTGCACCTGAACCGCTCCGACCCCGACGCTGACTAACCACCTGCACAGACAAACTCATCCCCCGAGCCATACAGCAACGCAACTCTCCAACCTGCGCCAAAGCCCAACACACACACTAAACACTCGCTCCAACACACACACTCCAACACACGCTCGTACCTCAAACATACACGCACGTACTCTGAACACACACACACACCCTCAAACACACACCCGTACCCCAAACACACGCGCTCATAATTCAAACACTCACACACTCCAACACACGCGCTCACACCTCAAACACACAGAAACACACGCGCTCGTACCCCAAACATACACGCACATACTCCAAACACACACACACACACACGCCTGTACCCCAAACACACGTGCCCATAATTCAAACACTCACACACTCAAACACACGTGCTCATACCTCAAACACACACACACGCTCAAACACACGCCCGTACCCCAAACACACATGCCCATAATTCAAACACTCACACACTCGAACACACATGCTCATACCTCAAACACACAGAAAAACATGCACTCGTACCCCAAACACACACACACACACACACACACACACACACACACACACACACTCAAATACGTGCTTGTACCTCAAACACCCCCAAATCCAGACTGAGTACATTTGAAACAGATGTAAAGAACATGAACACTGATCAGTGGGAAAATGAAATTAAATCCCAAACCAAACTCAACACTAAACACTCAAATCCAATCAGCTGAATATCTGAAGAACAAGAAGCTGAAAGAAAGACACATTCTGACTAAACACAGAGAGCGAGTTCATGAAAAAAGGAAGACACTAAAACTTATAAAACTCAAAGTACAGAGTGTGTGTGTACACAGTGTGACCTACAGGAAGTAGAAACACACACACACACACACACACACACACACACACTCTTCACTCTGATCTCTCCGCAGTATTACCACATTACTATAAACGGAGTGTGTTTCACGGAAACGTGAAGAAAGCGCACGGCTGGCAGCTCCGTTCATATTCACTCTTCATCCAATCTAATCTAATCCAATCTAATCTAATCTAATCCAATCTAATCTAATCTAATCTAATCTAATCTAATCCAATCTAATCTAATCTAATCTAATCTAATCTAATCCAATCTAATCTAATCCTGACACTATCTATTATAAGATCATATACAGCTGTGTCATTT
This sequence comes from Pangasianodon hypophthalmus, assembly GCF_027358585.1. NCBI lineage: Eukaryota > Metazoa > Chordata > Actinopteri > Siluriformes > Pangasiidae > Pangasianodon > Pangasianodon hypophthalmus. Next base: position 881,950 of record NC_069731.1, on the reverse strand, counting down.
ATATAAATTAATCAACACTGCACATCTTCCTGTAACTCATCTGTTCATTTCATCAGTGTCTATTCATGTTCAGTGTTTATTTTATTTATTATTGTTTTTGCATTTCTTCGTTGTTATTGTTTATCTGTTTAAGTTTTACATTTCTCTGTTTGGTAACGTTGTTAAACCAGTCAGTAACACACACTGTGAACCGAACTGTGAAATGTGACGAGGGAGTGGTGGAAGTGAGGACACGAGCTGTGTGCCAGCTGACTGGAAGGCAAAATCCTTGAAACAACAGCTATAGAACCTGATACAGTACAAGCAGCACACACACACACACACACACACACACACACACACACACACACACACACACACACACACACATTTATAGTCATTAACCAGCTTCTCTTTTTTTTTCCTCTCATAAGATAAAAAACGCAGTTTGTCACGTTACCGAGAAACCGCAATGAAGCGTAAACTCCTGCGTCCTGAAGATGTCAGAAAAGTTACAACTTTACTTCTGACTGTTACAAAGAGCTGACACTGGAGACTCCTTCTATAAACGTCGCCGCATCACGTTTACGTGGAGCGTCCGCCGTACGCCACACGCCGTACACGTCCCTGTGAACGAGCCGTTACTGTAGAAACGATAACATATCGGAATGAACGTGTTAATATAAACACGCTTGTGTGCTTCTCTCAGAGCTGCTGTTAAAGACAATTAATCAACATCTTCAATTCTGACCAATCACAAGCCAGAATTCAGCAGCGCTGTGGTGTGATGCTAATTATAAGGGGTTTTTGTCACCTCGCAACTTTCCGAGCATCTCACAGCTGCACAGAACAAACTCGCTAAATAACGTAAGCGCTGCGTTCCGTCTAACGCGTCGCTTAATTTAACACGTTTTATTTTAACAGATCTATGTATGACCTGTTACAATACGTTTATTCAGGGTTATGACGGTCTCCTCAACCCCGAGTTCAGCAAGTGACATCGAATCAAAGATGGCCGCTCAGAGCATCAGCAGTAAACACAGCAGCACTTCTTACCTTTAAAGGTTTCACGTATCAGCTTTAGACGCATTCGCTCGTTAAATCTATAACACTGACTGTAAGGAAGTAAACATACAGCACTCGTCACAGTGAGCTGGCTAACACGAGGCTCACAAACGACAAACATGGAGGCGTCCGTGAGGTTTTTTTTCTTTTTTCCCCCTACATTGTAGCTCGAACGTAGAAGTCAAACACGATGTTATTCCGAGTTCTGAGGTTTTATATATTAAAAAAAAAAAAAAAAAAAAAAAAAAAAAAAACAGGAGAGAGAGAGAGAGAGAAAGAGAAAGAAAGAGAGAGAGAGAAAGAAAGAGAGAGAGAGCAAGAGAGAGAAAGAAAGAGAGAAAGAAACAAAGAAAGAAAAAGAAAGAAAGAAAGAGAGAGCAAGAGAGAGAGAGAGAAAGAGAGAGAGAGAGAGCGCAAGAGAGAGAAAGAAAGAAAGAGAGAAAGAAACAAAGAAAGAAAAAGAAAGAAAGAGAAAGAGAGAGAAAGAAAGAAAGAAAGAGAGAGAGAAAGAGTGAGAGCAAGAGAGAGAGAGAGAGAAAGAGAGAGAGAGAAAGAGAGAGGGAGACAGAGAGAAAGAGAGAGAGAAAGAAAGAAGGAAAGAGAAAGAGAGAGAGAGAGAGAGAGAGAGAGAGAGAGAGAGAGAGAGAGAGAGAGAGGTGATAATTACAGCAACCAGCTGCTTTGTATCCGTATCCAGGCAGTAAAAAGCCCAGAGGGAAGAGAAACGGCGAGCGCTGACAGTCGGGAACACGGAGAGCCGGCGGCGTACACACAGCCGTTCATCATGAGCGCTGAATAAACTGGGACACGAAAAAAAAACCCCACAAAAAAAACACTGTAGCGGAGAAAGAGAGTTAGAAGTGTAACTTCACCCGCGTCCTGTTCTGGTTAACAAACCGCACGCTGCGAGGGCCGGACGATTTTAACGAAAATATCACATCACAATTCTCAAAGGCGTCATTACAACACCACGATACGCAGGTTTCCTCCAGACCGCTAGCGACAGAGTAGCTTCACTTAAATAAAAAAAATAATAATCACCTGTCCGAAGATACTTTACTTCACGTCTACGTAATGTTATTTTTTAAAATACTTAAATTTTTATACTTAATAAACAGATGAATGAACAACCTAATTCATTCATTCATAAGTAAATAAATAAATAAATACATACTTTTTTTTTTATTTTTATAAAATATATGATTAAGTATAAAACTAACATCTCATCAGATCCTTCCCGTCAGTTCGTAATTAAAATTTACAAATTTACAAAATTACAAATTTTAATTCTGTCCGACAAAACAGAGCCGCGTTTTATTTTCACGGTGAAAAACTCGATGTTCGAGTTCGATGATATTTTTACCAAAAGTCTTCAGTGAAATTATTCGACGCAGAAAAAGAAAAAAAAAGTGAAAATTCTCTCTTTTTTTCAGTTTTAAAGCTTCAGCACAAAACTGTAACGTTAACATTAACTCGACTTCTGCGAATCAGTTTTTAATTATTAATAAAATCTTTTTTTTTTTTTTTTTAAATGGTTTAGTTGATAAAAAGACGCCACAATACCTGCGATATGCCGGAAAATAATTTACTCACAAGCTCAAAATTACAAATTATTCTACGATACAAGAATACGTAATAACGATTTTTAAAGTTTGCAGACTTCCGACAAATAAAATAATAATAATAATAATAATAATATGAAAAACCTAAGAGTTCAATGATACTTTTATTTATTGCTGAAAAGGAACGAAAGTGTACAAATAAAATCTGTAAAAAAAATAAAAATTATACAATTGTAAAGATTCAGAACAAAATTTATAAACAAAATCAGCTGCTCTGAATCAGTTAGTAATAAAATAAAAGCATTAAAAACGTATCAAAAGATTCCACGGTTCCTCCGATATCTGAGAAAAGTGTATCGTGAGATCATTTATCACGATATCGATGCTAGATCGTCACTTCGTTCACTTCAGCCTTAGTTTGTCTTCCGTGTTGGTTTTTTCCTCACCTTCCCCCCACCGTGTGATCTGATTGGTCGGGAGATTAAAAGAAGGAGGGAAAAAAAGCGCTTGATGTCATTCTGTGTCATTCGAAGCTCCACCATGAGAAAACACGCAGGTGGTACCGCATCGTAAAAGCGTCCGCTTCGCGTAAGTGTGTGTGTAAAAGCGTCCGCTTCGCGTAAGTGTGTGTGTGTAAAAGCGGGCGTGGCGTATAGTTTCACTCGAGGAGGCGTTTAATGTGCTGTTTAATCTTCATGTTTAATCATTTTACAAACTTACCGAAAAAAGAAACAAATAAACGTTCATTCAGACGTCTATCACGTTATCATGATTAGTCACTGGTACCAACCTGAATAAATATTACACACACTTTCTCACACACACACACACACACACACACACTTTCTCTCTCACACACACACACTTTCTCAAACACACCTTCAAACTCCTCAACTTCATCATTTACACTTTTTAACAGTTTAAATATCAGGGTTAAATCTGAATCGAGGCTGAGCAATAAGACGATAATCGATATCATTGTGATAAATTATTTCAATTATAAACAATTACATAATAAATTAAAAAAATAAAATAAAACTTTAATCTAATTTTGTGGATTTTTTTTTAAAACATAACAGTTAAAAACCCGGACTGGAAGAGGCTGATTTGATGTTAAAATTCTGCAGAAAATGTAAATATTCAATTATTATTATTATTTAGAATTATAATTTATTTCTGAAGATTTATTTCTGAATAAAAGGGTAAATGTAGAAAACTATTTTTCCCAAATTTAATAAAAGTATCTAGATCAGAGTGATGTGACGATATAATATCTACATCATGATAAATTCTGTCTTTTCTGAGATATCATGGATATCGTGATATCTTTAAGATTTATTAAATAAAAAATTTAATTTCCTAATTAAATTTAATTACAGACTCACAGGAAGTAGCTGATTAGCTGTAGCAGTTCATTTTATACACTTAACTGTACAAATGTTTTTTTTTTTTTTTTTTACAGATTATAAGAAATCTCCTTTTCAGATTTAAATATTTATCAATTTATTTTTTGTAAACAAAATAATTTTTTTTTTAAAAAATTAGATGTTAATTAAAACCATTAAAAAATGTACTGGCAATTAGTTTTTTTTGTTTTCTTTGCTGGCAGTTTGTGAGAAAACCGATATATCGTGATAAATATTGTGTATCGTAGAAATGTATCGTGATACGATATTTTTGTCACGTCGCTCCACCCTTAAACGTGGATAAAGACTAACCAGGTGTGAAATGAAACACATTTACGCACGAGGACGTGAAACACGTTTTAGCTGCGTGTTAGATGTAAATAGATTGGATTTGCGGTCGACGAGAAAACTGCGCTTACTTCCTCTTTCATCATCGGCGATGCAAATTCTACACTTTTAATGCAGTAACCGATATTTACATAAAGTACCACAAAGAACAAGGAAGCTGGACATGATTTGTATGTTGTATCTGGCAAAACTTTCTCTCTCTCCGTGTGTGTGTGTGTGTGTGTGTGTATGTGTGTGTGTATATATATATATATATACAGGATCCAATATAAACAAAGCTTACATCAACATAAACATCTATATAACAATACAGTAATGTCAATACAGCTGTTCCTTGCTTTTACGCTTTCCCCTGCCAGGAAGTGAATTCTGCGTTCTGATTGGTCAGAAGGTGTTGATTAATTTTCTAGAACAGGAGCTCTGACAGTAGCGTAGCTACAAATCACAGGTTTATATATTAACGCGTTATCGTTTCTATAGTAACGGCTCATGTACGGCAGACGCTCCGCTAATAATGAACAGCGTAACAAAACACTGAAGTTGATGCAACACTGATGGAAGGAGTCTCCAGTGTCAGCGCTTTAAAGCTGTAACTTTAAGTTTTCGTTGCTGTGTCTCTGTAACATCTAAGTGACGACGCGATGACGTAAGTGACAACTCGTTTCGTCGACATGCCAGAACGTTCAACGTAACTGTAAATGGATAAAAAGTAAGACATGACGTTCTTTAATAAATAAATAAATAAATAAATCGTCAGCGTTGGGAAATTTTGGACTAAAACACTCGGGGATGTGCTGTTACAGGAAAATAATCAACGTCGGTGTGGTAACAGTGACTCGGCTTCATCACACCACCCTGGTATTGATTATTTTACTGTAACAGCACAACACACGCAGTGTTTATTCTTTAGTAAGCTTTAGTTTTTCAGTGAAACTGGAGTTAATGAGAAACAGGGGTTGAGTGGCACAGAAACCCGATGCGAAAATATCCATACTAATAGTTTCCTCCTCTGTTGTGTGTGTGTGTGTTTGTGTGTGTAGAGGTATGTGTGTGTGTGTGTGTGTGTGTGTGTGTGCGTGTGTGTGTGTGTGTGTTTGTGCGTGTGTTGTCTTTCAGATCAAACCTCTGTATCACTTTCATTTCATTCACACGTCTCATGTTCAGCCTCGAGCAACTCGCTGGTATGCTGAAACCAACTTGTCCAAATAAACACTCCATGTGTGTGTGTGTGTGTGTGTGTGTGTGTGTGTGTGTGTGTGTGTGTGTGTGTGCAGGGCTGTGTGTGTGTGTGCGTGTGTGTTGGTGTGTTTTCTGTTCTCATTATACATAATGCCGTGTATTGTTACATGGATTGAGGCTAAATTACATTATTCCTTAAAATGCTGCAGATATAAAAACAACTGTTTAACGTTACACAATCCACATGTTATTGCACAAAATCTTTAGTAATGACACACACACACACGCACACACACACACACACCCCCAGCCCGACACACACACACACACACACACACACACACACACACACACACACCCAGCCCGACACACACACACACACACACCCAGCCCGACACACACACACACACATACACACACACACACACACACACACATACACACACACACATACACACACACATACACACACACATACACACACACATACACACACCCAGCCCGACACACACACACACAGCCTTACACACACACACACACACATACAGCCTTACACACACACATAACCCTACACACGCACAGCCCTACAGATACACACACACACAGCCCTACACACACACACACACACACACACACACACACACACATACAGCCTTACACACACACATAACCCTACACACGCAGCCCTACACACACACAGCCTTACACACACACACACACACACACACACACACACACACACACACAGCCCTACAGACACACACACACACACACACACGGCTATTAACGCGTTATCTCAAATATACTAATTTAGTCTGAATATTAGGACTCAGTATTGTAATGTAATAACTATTTTATAATCATGTGTGTACTATTTTATGAGTGAGTGTGTGTGCGCGATTTTATTCATTTGTCCCTTGCTGTAATAAATAAATAAATAAATAAATAAATAAATAAGTGGAAATTAAATTTATAAATTTTAAATTTATAGCCAGAATTTATATTTCTGTAAAGCTGCTTTGTCCATTTAAAAAAAAAAAATCTCTATACAAACAAAATAGAATTAAATTGAAATTTAAAACTATTTTTTTTTTTTTTTTTACAAACTATCTTTTCCTCCTTTTCTTGATGAAATACAATTTTTTATATCATTTTTATAAACTCTTTAGGTGTAGCGTCCCTCGCTCGCACGTACAGAAACCCAAACAGGGCAATAATAATAATAATAATAATAATAATAATAATAATCACTTTTCTTATTAATGTTTATATTATGGTTAACTGTATTTATTTAAATTGCTATTCACTTTATTGTTATTATTATAATTATTATAAAGCTAATACTATTACTAATCTATTATTATTGTTAAATCTGTTATTGATTTTAATTGTTATTTATTTTTTATTCTTGTTGAAATAATATGCATTTATTTTAATTTAATATCAGAATAATTTTAACAGTAACAGTATCACACGGCCTGTTTGGCTTCTGAACCTGCAGTTTTGTTTATAAAAGTTATCATAAAGAGTATTTCATAAAGAAAAGTATGGAAATAAAAGAGTTTGTAGAAAAATAGTTTTTAATTCACGCTTATTTTTCACAGCGAGTAAGAAAGGATTTATAAAATCATACACACACACACACACACACACACGACGATAATGACGATAACGATGAAAACATCCAGACTCAATTAGCACACGAGTGTTTTTTTTTTTTTTTAATTATGGTTATTAAGTGTAATAATTTGTCTTTCTCCTGCCCTGTCATCTCACAGGAAAAAAAAGACAGAAATATAAATAGGTTAAAAATGAGGGCATGTTCAAGGCGTGACTGAAAATAATTTCCTGATCATTTGAGAAGAGTGAGAAAGTCTTCGCCAACGATTGGTCCACGGCTAACGTAAACGTGGCTTCAGGGCAGAGGTCACACACACACACACACACACACACACACGCGCGCGCGCGCACGGCATGATCACACAAAGCTTTATCTTCAGTAGGTTCTGAAATGAAAAACTCACTACGCATCACACCGAGGAGCTCAGAGTTATCCGAGTCAAACCTCCGCCAGCGTCGCTTTCTGAGTTACGCACAACAGCACAAGCTTCCACGTCTAATCCGGTCCGACGTTTCAGTCCGATATCAGTCCAGTAATAATACTCACAACTCTCACTATCACATCAGAGTAAGTACAGAGGTCACTACTGACAGGAGCCGTATCATTCAGCACTCAGTCTAACGCCATAACTCACCTTACACCAGCTTTCATTTCTCACACACAGGTAACAGGTAACTCTCTCTCTCTCTCTCTCTCTCTCTCTCTCTCTCTCTCTCTCTCTCTCTCTCTCCCTCTCCCTCTCCCCTCTCCCCTCTCCCCTCTCCCCTCTCCCCTCTCCCCTCTCCCCCCCCCCCCAGTCTCTCTCTCCCCCCATCTGTGTGTCTCTCTCTCTCTCTCTCTCTCTCTCTCACTCTCACTCACTCACACACAGGTAACAGGTAACTCCCCTCTCTCCCTCTCCCTCTCTCTCCCTCTCTCTCTCTCTCTCTCTCTCTCTCTCTCTCTCTCTCCCTCTCCCTCTCCCCTCTCCCCTCTCCCCTCTCCCCCCCCCCCCCAGTCTCTCTCTCCCCCCATCTGTGTGTCTCTCTCTCTCTCTCTCTCTCTCTCTCACTCTCACTCACTCACACACAGGTAACAGGTAACTCCCCTCTCTCCCTCTCCCTCTCTCTCTCTCTCTCTCTCTCCCCATCTGTCTCTCTCTCTCTCTCTCTCTCTCTCCCCATCTGTCTCTCTCTCTCTCTCTCACTCACACACAGGTAACAGGTAACTCCTCTCTCTCTGTCTCTCTCTCTCTCTCTCTCATACACACAAGTAACGTCTAACTCCTCTCTCTCTCTCTCTCTCTCTCTCTCTCTCTAACTAAAATTCTAAATTCTCTCCCTCACACACGTATGCAGTCCCTCCATCTGTCTGTCTCTACTTCTCTCTCTCTCCCTGTCTGTCTGTCTCTGTCTCTCTCTCTACTTCTCTCTCTCTCTCTCTCCGTCTGTCTGTCTCTCGCTTTCTCTCTCTCTCTCTCTCCCCCCCCATCTGTCTGTCTCTAGCGCTCTCTCTCCGTCTGTCTGTCTCTAGCTCTCTCTCTCCGTCTGTCTGTCTCAGTGTCTCCCTCCATCTCTGACTCTGTCTCTCTCTGTCCGTCTCTCTAACTAAAATTCTCTCTCCATTTGTCTCAGACTCTCTGTAGTTGTCTCTGTATCCCGCTCTCCATCTTTCTCTCTGTGACTCTTTCACTATCTCTATTTATCTGTGTCTGTATCTGTCTGTTTCTTTCTCTCCCTCTCTCTGTCTCTCTCTCAGTGAGGCTCTGTTCTGAACTATTCCAGGAGAAGGAGTGAAACCCGCTTGTTGGCTCTTGAACACCAGTAATCACTCTGCTGTACGTCGCCACTTCATTTCTGTCTCTAGATAAGAGCTTCACGGGATTATTTCACTCCACATGATCCTATCTACAGAGGGGTGTTTGTAACGTACTGTTTTACACTACTTCGCTAGGTCATTAATGTACATTACAGACACACCTGGATTCAATTTCCCATTTTAAAGCTCAGATAAAAACGTAGTTGTTTAGAATAGCTTTTAATGATTTGCTCGTTTGATGTGTTGTTATAATGTTGGTCTTTTCTACGTCTTGTATTTTATTGTTTTATATTGTATGGTGTCCTTCAGTGTCTTGAAAGGCGCCTATAAATAAAAGGTATTATTATTATCATTATTATTATTATTATTATTATTATTATTACCTGTACGCAGGTATCAGACTCAACTGATGTTATTTACATACACACCTTATGTTTCATGATTTTATTCTCTTTCAAGAGACGAGCAAACTCGTGAACAAACAGGCAGAATTGGAGTTTAACCCAGTTATAATGAGGATTAACGGAGTTTAACTCAGTTGTAATGAGGATTAACGGAGTTTAACTCCGTTGTAATGAGGATTAACGGAGTTTAACTCCGTTGTAATGAGGATTAACGGAGTTTAACTCCGTTGTAATGAGGATTAACGGAGTTTAACCCAGTTGTAATGAGGATTAACGGAGTTTAACTCAGTTGTAATGAGGATTAACGGAGTTTAACCCAGTTGTAATGAGGATTAACGGAGTTTAACTCAGTTGTAATGAGGATTAACGGAGTTTAACCCAGTTGTAATGAGGATAAATGGAGTTTAACCCAGTTGTAATGAGGATTAACGGAGTTTAACCCAGTTGTAATGAGGATTAATGGAGTTTAACCCAGTTGTAATGAGGATTAACGGAGTTTAACCCAGTTGCAATGAGGATTAACGGAGTTTAACCCAGTTGTAATGAGGATAAATGGAGTTTAACCCAGTTATAATTAGGATTAATGGAGTTTAACCCAGTTGTAATGAGGATAAATGGAGTTTAACCCAGTTGTAATGAGGATAAATGGAGTTTAACCCAGTTGTAATGAGGATAAATGGAGTTTAACCCAGTTGTAATGAGGATAAATGGAGTTTAACCCAGTTGTAATGAGGATTAACGGAGTTTAACCCAGTTGTAATGAGGATTAACGGAGTTTAACCCAGTTGTAATGAGGATTAATGGAGTTTAACCCAGTTGTAATGAGGATAAATGGAGTTTAACCCAGTTGTAATGAGGATAAATGGAGTTTAACCCAGTTGTAATGAGGATTAACGGAGTTTAACCCAGTTGTAATGAGGATTAATGGAGTTTAACCCAGTTGTAATGAGGATAAATGGAGTTTAACCCAGTTGTAATGAGGATAAATGGAGTTTAACCCAGTTGTAATGAGGATAAATGGAGTTTAACCCAGTTGTAATGAGGATTAATGGAGTTTAACCCAGTTGTAATGAGGATTAATGGAGTTTAACCCAGTTGTAATGAGGATTAACGGAGTTTAACCCAGTTGTAATGAGGATAAACGGAGTTTAACCCAGTTGTAATGAGGATTAATGGAGTTTAACCCAGTTGTAATGAGGATTAATGGAGTTTAACCCAGTTGTAATGAGGATAAATGGAGTTTAACCCAGTTGTAATGAGGATAAATGGAGTTTAACCCAGTTGTAATGAGGATAAATGGAGTTTAACCCAGTTGTAATGAGGATTAATGGAGTTTAACCCAGTTGTAATGAGGATAAATGGAGTTTAACCCAGTTGTAATGAGGATTAATGGAGTTTAACCCAGTTGTAATGAGGATAAATGGAGTTTAACCCAGTTGTAATGAGGATAAATGGAGTTTAACCCAGTTGTAATGAGGATTAATGGAGTTTAACCCAGTTGTAATGAGGATTAATGGAGTTTAACCCAGTTGTAATGAGGATTAACGGAGTTTAACCCAGTTGTAATGAGGATAAACGGAGTTTAACCCAGTTGTAATGAGGATTAATGGAGTTTAACCCAGTTGTAATGAGGATTAATGGAGTTTAACCCAGTTGTAATGAGGATAAATGGAGTTTAACCCAGTTGTAATGAGGATAAATGGAGTTTAACCCAGTTGTAATGAGGATAAATGGAGTTTAACCCCAGTTGTAATGAGGATTAATGGAGTTTAACCCAGTTGTAATGAGGATAAATGGAGTTTAACCCCAGTTGTAATGAGGATTAATGGAGTTTAACCCAGTTGTAATGAGGATAAATGGAGTTTAACCCAGTTGTAATGAGGATAAATGGAGTTTAACCCGGGATAAAAGCAGGACAGGATCAGGGCTAAAGCCAGAAGTGCTGATTTAGCTCTTTAAAGCCAGCTGTGTTCACATCAACTACACAACTAACAAACTCGATTCCTTACAGATAATCATTTAATAACGTGTTGCAGGCGGTTATATTACAGATTAAACACCCAGAACTATTTAGTTTTAGAGATTAAATAAGAAAGGAAGCGAAAAGCAGCCGCTAATGTTGCTGTTGCTGTTGCTGTGAATGTTAGCGAGAGAAAGCTAGCGACGATTCCCAAGCGAGATTTCATGCTTAAATTAACCAACAACACAAAGATTAAACACTCACACAGGCATAAAAACAGAACATTCACACTTACCGCTGAATAAACTCGCGTTAAACACCGTGTGTGTGTGTGTGTGTGTGCTCGGAGTTTAATGCTGCTTCCACCCTGTCTAACACACCGGAAGTGAGGTACTTTGTTGTGGCTAAAAAAGTACGCGTGGAAACAGAAAAAAAAAACAGTAACCATAGCTGCGTCATTACGTCATCACGTAATTGTTTTTTAAAAATTTAAATTTTAAAACATTTAAAAAAATTGAAAAAATAGTGTCTTTCCACGCACGCGCTTCAGTTTGGATATGACAATGACTGAACTGAGAAAAAACTTCTAGTGAAACTATAAAACAAACACACACACACACACACACACACACACACACACACACACACACACGCAAACAAACAAACAAACAAACAAACACTATTTTGGGAGTTACACTATGGGTGCACATCCTGCAGCAAAACAAAATGGCGGTGGTTTGGGGTGAGGGTGTTACATCTCACACACACACAGAGGATGAACAAGATATTAGAGGATTCTTACATTCTCAGGAAAAGGTTCCTCTGAGTTCTTCAGAAAGTTCTTGACCTCCTAAATGATCTCAGCATGGGGTCTTCTCTGAAAAGGAAAACATAAAGAGTTCCCCCTGTGAGACAAGCTGAAGGTTCCTAGTAGAAGCTGGTTAGGAAGCTAAGAACTTCTCCAAAGTATGCTTTTTTATTAATAACTGGGAAAGTGTGTGGTACGAACTCCAAAATATTGCTCATTAGTTTCTTCTTAACAACTTGAACATGTCAGGAGTTTAACATTTAGCTTTTGGTACTTGTTACCACGCGTAGAACATGGTTCCTCAAGGGTTCTTTGTTGGTTTTTTTGAAGGTTTCGTTGGATAATATGGGCTTGCACGGTGGTACAGCGGGTCCTGGTTCCTTCTTGAGTTGAGGGTACTCTCTGTGTGGGTTTCCTCTGGATTCTCCAGTTTCCTCCCACTGTACAGTAGATGAATTGCCCTGCGATGGACTGGCGTCCCATCCAAGATGTTTTCCCACCTCACACCAAGTGTTCCCAGGATAGACCCGGAATCTCCACCAGCCTGACCAGGATAAAAGCTCTTACTGAAGATGAATTGGTTATTAGTCAGCTAAAAGGGTTCTACATGGAACTCTTTCTGATAGTGAAACATTCTACATAGAACCTTTATACTGTAGGTTCCTCAGAGGAACAACCCAAGGAACCCTTATGGACTCTAAATTTTCGAAGAGTGCAGAAACATGACCTAACTAGTTATATGTCTTTTACTTCGTTCTAACAGATTGTTGCATTTTATATTTGATTATGATATATTCCCAGCGCTGTTGAGTTCTGGATTGTGATTGGTCAGAATTCGAGGCGTTGATTAATTTTCTAGAACAGGTTTATATTACGTTCTAATACGTTATGGTTTCTATAGTAACAGCTCGTTCACAGGGACGTGTACGACAGACGCTCCGCTAATAAAAAACAGATTTAAAAATCATTGATCTGGTGAAGTTTTCTGTAAGGAGAAATGTGTTTACGTAACGTATGGAAGGAGTCTCCAGTGTCAGCGCTTTGTAACAGTCAGAGGTGAAGCTGTAAGGTTAAGTTTTCCGACATCTTCAGGATGCTTTGCGGTTTCTCGGTAACATCCGTAACAAGCTGCTGTTTTTTGTCTTATTAACTTTAAGAGAGAGAATAAAGAGAGGCTGGTGAGGGAATGAGTGTTTATAGCTGCTATAACGTAAGTGACAACAGGAAGTAACTCGTTTTGCTGATGTAAGACCCATCAAGTTGTCTGCTGCTCCTGAGTTGACTTCATTATTCTTTTTTCTTCCCTGATGGAAATTGTATACAGCATTGTTAAAGTATATTAGAATGTTTAGATCTGGAAAAGTCTAATAAACAGAGGTTTATTTATTTTTAAAAAACTGATAAAGAGTATGACGTATCAATCATGAATAAATTAAAAATTGTAATCATTTCTCAAATTGCTGTGGTATAAGAGGAATAAAACAACAACAACAACAACAACAAGCTCGCGCTTACAACAATCCTGACTCTTCCAAACCGTTCAGGAATTCGACTCTCGCGCTGGGAATGACGGTCAGCATTCCCGACCGCGCGTGAGGAATTCGATAGCCATTAAGCGTTAATCAAGAGGTGAGAGCAGATGAGAGCACGTGCACCTGCTGAACTTTACATGTGAGTAGTGTTGATAAATTATTATTATTTTTATCATTATTAAAGGATTTTCATGTGTAGATTGTTTGCATCGTCTGTTTTCCACCCTGAGATCTCTCCATCCTTCCTCACACGCTGACGTGGCGGATATTCCCACTCACTGTGAGTCTTTCATCTGAGCTCATTCATCAGATTGGACAGAAATATATATAAATAAATATACTCTGGACAAACAGAAACCATTTCAATAAAAGTCAAACACACACACACACACACACACACACATATGTCACAGCTGAGGTGTGTTAAATCTTAAGCAAAGTTCCAGAATAGTTGACTCAGTTGGAAACTTGAATGTAAACAGTGAAGCGGTCAGTGTGAAAGGAGGCAGAGGGAAGGTGTGTGGAGGTGAGTACACAATCAGCTCTGGAGTGGGTTTCAGACAAACACATCAGGAGCAGCTTCATTCAGACAAACCCTCAACTCAAACAGCCGCTCCAGTCTGATCTCACATTAATAACCTGCTCTCACGTTACTAACCTGCTCTCACGTTACTAACCTGCTCTCACGTTACTAACCTGCTCTCACGTTACTAACCTGCTCTCACGTTACTAACCTGATCTCACGTTAATAACCTGCTCTCACGTTAATAACCTGCTCTCACGTTAATAACCTGCTCTCACGTTACTAACCTGATCTCACGTTAATAACCTGCTCTCACATTAATAACCTGCTCTCACGTCAATAACCTGCTCTCACATTAATAACCTGCTCTCACGTTACTAACCTGCTCTCACGTTAATAACCTGCTCTCACGTTAATAACCTGCTCTCACGTTAATAACCTGCTCTCACGTTACTAACCTGATCTCACATTACTAACCTGCACTCACATTAATAACCTGCTCTCACGTTAATAACCTGCTCTCACGTTAATAACCTGCTCTCACGTTAATAACCTGCTCTCACGTTACTAACCTGCACTCACGTTACTAACCTGCACTCACGTTACTAACCTGCACTCACGTTAATAACCTGCTCTCACGTTACTAACCTGCACTCACGTTAATAACCTGCACTCACGTTAATAACCTGCACTCACGTTACTAACCTGATCTCACGTTAATAACCTGCTCTCACGTTAATAACCTGCACTCACGTTAATAACCTGCTCTCACGTTAATAACCTGCTCTCACGTTAATAACCTGCACTCACGTTAATAACCTGCTCTCACGTTAATAACCTGCACTCACGTTACTAACCTGATCTCACGTTAATAACCTGCTCTCACGTTAATAACCTGCACTCACGTTAATAACCTGCTCTCACGTTAATAACCTGCTCTCACATTACTAACCTGCTCTCACGTTAATAACCTGATCTCACGTTACTAACCTGCTCTCACGTTAATAACCTGCACTCACGTTAATAACCTGCTCTCACGTTAATAACCTGCACTCACGTTAATAGACCTCTCTCTCTCTCTCTCTCACATATATATATATACACATATATATCATGTGTGTGATATATGTGTGTGTGTGTGTGTGTGTCTATGTATCTATCTATCCTTCTGTACATCCACCAACCTACCCTTTCCATCCAGCCATTTGTTCATCTAACTTCCTATCTATCTATCTATCTATCTATCTATCTGTCCATCAATCCATCCACTGTTCTACCTACCTCTCTGTCAGTTCAGCCATCTATCTATCTATCTATCTATCTATCTATCTATCTATCTATCTATCTATCTATCTATCCTTCTGCCCCTTCAATTCATCTTTTGCTTTTAGACTTAATATATTTTCCTTTTTGGTCATAAGGATTGAAACACACGCGGAAGTGTTCAGCATCGTGTTTATCATCGTGTTCAGCATTGTGCTTGTCTGAATCATCACACTCGCTAATCCATACTATTATTCTGTGCAGTTCATTATTGGTTCAATTACTGCTTTAATCTCTGTACTTTTTTAAAAAAAAAAAAAAATTACTCAATACACCCCATTTAATTTATTGTTAATGTTCTGAAACGCAGGATGTCTGTGGGTCCTCGATGCTTCGTTCCTCAGTATAATCCCTGGAAGCCTCAGCCTCAGGTGGACGCCCTGGTCTCGGCTCTGTGGCGTGTCCTCTGTCCCGACTCCGTAAGGACACGTGGCTATGAATTAGTGCATGTTTTTGCCCAGCTGTCTAACCCCAGGAACGCAGCCACACAAACCCTGTACACAAACATGTTCGATCAGGTGATCACACACCTGCCAGAAGACAGAGTGTGCTGGAACAGGTGAGAGACACCAAACCTCATGACTCTAGCTTAATGTTATCCGGTGTGAGTCATATCGAACACATCACTCAGATTATTACAGTTTAAAAAATCACTTCTGACAAAACATGTCAATCAAACTGATTCAAATGAACGGCGACTCAAACAAACTGTGATTAAATGAACTGTGGATAAAAAAATGAACTGTGAATCAAACAAAAATATGATTCAAATAAACTGAATAAAAAAATGAACTGCGACTCAAACAAAATGTGATTCAAATGAACTGGGAATCAAACAAACTGTGATTAAATGAACTGTGAATCAAATGAAATATGATTTAAATGAACTGTGAATAAAAAATGACTCAAATGAACTGCGACTCAAACAAAAATATGATTCAAATGAACTGTGAATCAAATACAATATGATTCAAATGAACTGTGAATCAAACAGAATTTGATTTAAATAAACTGTGGATAAAAAAAAGCTTCAAATGAACTGTGAATCAAACAATAATCAACATTTGAAATAAAGGGGACGACATGGAGATGTTTTACTCTGTGGATTGAGTCAGCTTCAGATGCGGGTGCGTTTATCCCAAACCTGAATTACAGGCTGGTTTTTCCTGTTTCACATTCTGAACAATCCTGGCGTGTGCTAACCCACATACTTAATGCAGCTTAGCTACTGCAGCAGGCTTTCTCAATCCTGCTCCTTTCTTTCCCCAATAAGCGAGTGTTATACAGCTTTCCCAGCAATTAGTCCCTCTGCACAATGGCTTTCATACAGCACAAGTGTAAGCAGACCTGAAAACAAACATTTGCTGAGGGCATCTAGGGAAAAAAGACAGCGCTAGAAATGTACTCGCAAAATTCATCTGACCCAATTAAACCTCAAAAAGGGCCTAAGATCACTTTCCTCTTCAGTATTTCAGACCGGTTGGTTTGGTTCACGCCTAAGTGTATTTGCTGTATTCACATCTTCTCAAACAAATTGTGTTTCTGAACTGAAATTTAAATAAACTGTAGTTTAAATGATCTGTGATTCAAACTGAGATTCAGTCAAACTCTGACTCAAACAAACCGTGAATCAAACCCATCGACTTCAATTCAAAATAATTACTAATGAGACGTTTCACATATGCACAGTTCATGAAACAATACTAAACTCATATAAAACAGGTTTTAAAACATGTAAACTTTATAAAACATGTTTTTAATTTCATTTAATCTGAGTGTAAGGAGGATCAAACTGCAGTACTTTTGTTTTGCCGTGTTCTTTTGAGAAACAGCTCAATATCTTCCTGGAGAATCTAAATAACTTAAATATAATATAAAAAACTGTGTAATTACATCAGCAAATACAACAGCCAATCAGATTCACTATGCAAATAAGAAGGGGCTAAGTGTGTGTGTGTGTGTGTGTGTGTATGGGGGGGCAGTTGCAATCTGAATATTTATAAAATTAGATTTTTAATAATTTCATAAATATAAGGGTAATATAAAGAAACTCCAGTGGGGAAAAAACTGCAGTAAAAAATGCAAAATAAACAAACAAACAAAATGAAGGTCATCATTTGACTCACACTCATATAACACATTTCACTGTATCCTCAGGTTAAAGCTGTTAATGTGTTAATGTGCTGAATCAGGATTGCTGTAGTTTAAGCATCTGTCTCCCTCTGGTGGTCGTTAAAGGCACTACAACAACCTGGGACTGAGCTGCTGTAGCTCCTGGGTGGATGTGGAGAAGGAGAAGGAGAAAGAGAAAGTGAGAAGCTGTTGGAGAAGAGCTCCGTATCAATCCCGAGGTCTGAAGATATCCAGGCTGATGCAGCACCAAACACGAGGAGCTCCAACCAACATTCACTAACACTGCGGGTGTGTTTGTGTTTGTGCTGCATGTGGAGATGATGCGGTGGAAAGGATAAGGAACATGAAGAACATGAAGATCTTGTATAACATGACTGCAGAATTCTATCAAAAGTGTGTGTGTGTGAGAGAGATATTAGATTGCATTTTTATTCAAACTGATTAAAGCATTATTTTTTTGTTCAGTAACATTTCATTAACACCATTTTCCTGAAATAACTTCATTAATTCAGGTTATTTAGGTCAAAATAACAAAGTACAATAAAAACCTCACACAACATGCAATGTGTGCATTAGCTCCCCCTGCTGGTGCAGTGCAGTTACAGCAAGTACCCGGCTCGTCGTGACGTCATAGCCGTGCTTTCATTGGCTGAAATCGGTTTAAATGAAGGTCACGTGGTATCACACCTCCATCACCGTGTTTAAACGTTTGATAGTTTGGTATTAAATAAGCGAGATACATTTATAAAAGGTTTGACATTGGAGTAGATTTATGTGATCGATAACTATGATCTAAATAAATAAATAAATAAATAAATAAATAGAAAATGGTGTCAGTGCCAAACCCTGTAGCTTGGATTGGGTCATTAAATAAATTAAATTAGATTTAATGATCAGTGTGTGGAAGAAAATAAAGCAAGACCATTTTATGGAAAACATTTTATTGGTTCTTTTTTGCAGTGTACAATAATCTGTAAAATGTTTTGAAGTTGCAGTGGTGTGTGTGTGTGTGTGTGTGTGTGTGTGTGTGTTTGAATCCAGTGACGTCACAGTCCATGTGTGTGTGTGTCTCAGGCACCGATGCCTAGACCGTAATGATATACTGTGTGTGTGTGTGTGTGTGTGTGTGTGTGTGTGTGTGTGTGTGTGTGTGTGCGTACAAATAAACACAGAAAATAATAAAGAAAAAACAGCTACGTTAACGCCGATGTGACGAAACGGCGTCTCTACTTGTAGAACTCGTGCTCCTGCTCGTCCTTCTTGATGACCGTCTTGTAAGCCTTCTCGAAATCCTTGGCCAGGACGATATAACGGTTTTCACGCACAGCCAGCATGCCAGCCTGAGAGAAAACACACACACACACACACACACACACACACACACACGGCTGTAGTGGTACGAAGCAGCTACACATGACGTGAGAAAAACGTGCACCATGCTGTAACAGTATGCAGCTACACCTCTCTCTCTCTCTCTCTCTCTCTCTCTCACACACACACACACACACACACACACACACACACACACACACACACACACACTGTTGTTTAAAGCTGGAAGTTAAAGCGAGGTGTGTGACAGTGTTACACACTCACCTCCTGGCAGATGGAGTTAATATCTGCTCCAGAGATCTTGTCCGGTCGAGCAACATCTACACACACACGGGTTAAGGAGAACACAAAGATACAAAACACACACACACACACACACACACACACACACACACACACACACACACACACACACACACTGCTGCTTTAATCCATAATCCCTTAAAACAACACAATCTATACACACACACACACACACACACACACAATACAAAAAAAACACCCAAAAACAGACTTTGTGAATAACACACACCTAATACAAAAAAAAAAAAAAAAAAAAAATATTCCATCAGAAAGAAAAATAAAAGAAAGAAAGAACAAATTTCAACTTCATGGATGTCAGGAACTAATACAGGAAAGAAGAAAGGGAGGAAAGGAAAAGCAAAGGAAAGAAGGAAGGAAGAAATGAGTTTAAACATAATAGATGTCAGGAAGTGATGGAGGAAAGAAGAAAGGGAGAAAAAGAAAGCAAAGGAAAGGAGGAAGGGAGAACAGAAGGAAAGAGTTTAAACTTGATAGATGTCAGGAAGTAATGGGAGAGAAGAATAGAGGGAAAGGAAAAGAAAACAAGGAAACTGTGCATGTGATCTGAACATTGAGTTTAAGTGTATGATGGACAGGTGTGTGTGCGTGTGATGGACAGGTGTGCGTGTGATGGACAGGTGCGTGTGATGGACAGGTGTGCGTGTGATGGACAGGTGTGCGTGTGATGGACAGGTGTGCGTGTGATGGACAGGTGCGTGTGATGGACAGGTGCGTGTGATGGACAGGTAGGTGTGTGTGTGTGTGTGATGGACAGGCGCGTGTGATGGACAGGTGTGCGTGTGATGGACAGGTGCGTGTGATGGACAGGTAGAGGTGTGTGTGTGTGTGATGGACAGGCGCGTGTGTGATGGACAGGTGTGTGATGAGGATACAGTCCTCCAGGTCCACCTCCTCAGACAGGTTCATCTTGCTGGTGATGGTGGAGAAGATGAGGCGTTTCTGTCTGCGGTCCGGCAGAGGAAACTCGATCTTACGGTCCAGACGACCAGGACGCAGCAGAGCCGGGTCCAGAGTGTCGGCCCTGTTAGTGGCCATGATCACCTGCACACACACACACACACACACACACACACACAGAGAGACACACACAGACACACACACAGACACACACACAGACACACACACAGACACACACACAGACACACACACAGAGAGAGAGAGTAAGAGGAGAGTGTAACTGATCAATGCCCAGAGCTTATTGGTGGATCCGTAACGTGCATTTATAAACGAGCCAATCAGAATAAAGCATAAAGTCCAAACTCACCTTCACATTGACGTTCTGGTCGAATCCGTCCATCTGATTCAGCAGCTCCAGGAGGATCCTCTGCACCTCTCTGTCAGCTAGAGAGAGAGAGAGAGAGAGAGAGATTTATTAAAATAATTATTAAGTCTGATGTCTAGGCATTAAAGGGGATTATGACGAAACGATGGTGAATCTCGATCAGGTGAATAAGAGGTGAATAAGAGGTGAATAAGAGGTGAATAGGCGTAAAGGTGAAAGCAGTCGCACCTCCGGTCTGTGCGTCGAAGCGCTTGGTGGCGATGGCGTCGATCTCGTCGATGAAGATGATGGCAGGTGCGTTCTCTTTGGCCAATCGGAACACGTCTCTGACCATACGCGGCCCTTCACCCAGGTATTTCTGAACAAACTCAGAGCCCACGACCCGGATAAACGCCGCTGAGGACAAAATAGGACACGTGAACACAACGATTAACCTGTCTCTCTGTCGCTACCTGTCTCTCTGTCGCTACCTGTCTCTCTGTCGCTACCTGTCTCTCTGTCGCTACCTGTCCATCTACAGCTACCTGTCCATCTACAGCTACCTGTCTCTCTGTCGCTACCTGTCTCTCTGTCGCTACCTGTCCATCTACAGCTACCTGTCCATCTACAGCTACCTGTCTCTCTGTCGCTACCTGTCTCTCTGTCACTACCTGTCCGTCTACAGCTACCTGTCCGTCTACAGCTACCTGTCCGTCTACAGCTACCTGTCTCTCTGTCGCTACCTGTCCGTGTACAGCTACCTGTCCGTCTACAGCTACCTGTCCGTCTACAGCTACCTGTCTCTCTGTCGCTACCTGTCCATCTACAGCTACCTCTCTCTCTGTCTGTTGCTACCTGTCTCTCCAACTAACCTTCTATCTCTACCTGTATGTCCATCTACACATCACCTGTCTCACTGCTTATACATCTCTACCTGTCTCTCCATCCTTCTCTCACTTATTATTACCTGAGATGTAGTTCAGCAGGTGTGAGTTGTTATTTGTGTATTTAAGTGTATTTACTGTACGTGAGTGTGATTAACGGACCTGTGGTGTGGTGAGCCACCGCTTTAGCCAGCATGGTTTTCCCACAGCCGGGGGGTCCGTACATCAGCACACCTCTCGGGGGGTCGATACCAATCTGGGACACACACACACACACACACACACACACACACACAGAGAGAGAGAGAGAAAGAGAACGAATAAAACACCAAACACACGGCTCAACACTAACTTTTCCATCCAGATGTTTCAAAGCTCAAACATTAAAACGCCGGTTAAACGCCGGTCGTCACGGCAACCAGAAAACCTTTAACTAACACTTTATCTGACAGCTTACCTGCTTATAGAGCTCAAAGTGTGTGAGGGGAAGCTCCACGGCCTCCCGCACCTCCTGCTTCTGGATGTCCATCCCTCCGATATCAGCGTACATCACGTCCGGCTTCTGATCTGTCACGTCAAACACACATCACACATCACACGTGACCTTATGACACGTCACAACGCAACATCTCGGCTAAAGAGGGAAGAATCTCTGGTGAAGGAAATCGGAAAGTTTATCGAAAGGGTTTTTATTTATTTATTTTTTACCGGAGGTGAGCATCATGATGCTGCTGTCGGCCTCCGGAGGCAGAACGTCCACCAGAGCGTTGCTGTGTTTGTGCAGAGCCACCGAGGCGTTGGGCTTCAGCAGCTCTCGGTCTATAGTGCTCAGGATCCGCACGTAGTAATTCGACCCTGAACACACACACACACACACACACACACACACACACACACACACACACACACACACACACACACACACACACACACACACACGGAGATAATTAACCACTACTACTATTACGCTCATTATAACTAATTACACCACGTATTAATAATACATCACCAACTTCAACATCTAAAAAGAAACTAATTCTAACGTCATCTTGCTCAAGATATTTAGGAGATATCTAAAGAACTTCCAGAAGAAAACACTTCCCTCGCTTTCACTGTTAATCACAGAAGCGTTTTAGTGAAAATATTGCATAAAAGATTAAACAAAATGATGGAGATATTTACAGTTCTGTGCAAAAGTCTTATGCACGTGTAATGAAATGCTGTAGAACAAAGACGCCTGAAAAAATAATGAAATTAAATGTTTCTACATTTAAAAAATCCTATAAAGAGCAGTAAACAGTAATAAATGAAATAAAGTCAGTATTTAATGTGACGATCCTTCACTTTAAATAAATAAAGCAGTATCTGAGGTGCAGTGTGTGCAGTTTTATAAGGAAATGAGCTGGAAGTGTTACTGAGCATCTTGCAGAAGCAGCCACAGTTCTTCTGGAGACTTTGACTGTCGACTCGCTTCTTATTTCTGCAGCGAAACCCAGCAGCCTTCATTCTGTTTTTATCTGAAAAGTGTCTCTTATGGAATCTGCTGCTTTCTTTACTGACATACAAACATTTGTCTGTAACGTTTCATTTTGTGCTGGAAAACTAATGTTTGGAATCTAAAATGTTTTTGTACTGAATCAATAATGTAGAAGCCAGAAAATAAACATCTATAACAAAGATTGTAGTTAAAAAAAAAAAAGGGGGTGATAAGACTTTTACTGTACTTCTTTAATTTTAAAATATTTTCAGTAATATTTTTTTGACTCTACACAGGCATATATGTAACATAAGCCTTCTTTAATTACTTAGTTATTTATTTAAAAACTATAAGCTTTATAATTATAGCAGCGCTTCTCCAATCCGAATCCGTGACTATCTGTTTTTTTCCCCTTCTTCCCATCAGGTAAACTTCACCTGTGAAAGTAGGAGGAGTTTCTCAGGTGGTGCCTTGAGAAGCACAAATAACAAAAATATCAAAATGCTCCCTGATTCAAATGAACGACTTTGAAATGAATCCACGTGTAAATGATTCGATGTTAAAATGTGAATGCACCTGAAAGGTGCTAATACTTTGCTGAAAAGTTAAGAAAAATAAGTGTTTTAAAAAAAAAAAAAAAAAAAAAAGGAAAGAAATATAGAAGTAGGAAAGCATGTGAAATTTAAATAGACGATAGAG
>NC_069731.1:838333-853333 GCF_027358585.1 Pangasianodon hypophthalmus | reverse complement strand
AGAAAATACGTCAGCTTACAGAATCGAATCACATCATTTCATACAGAAATGCAGAAAACTGATTATAAGTTTGTACTGTAACAAAAAAAAATATATAGATCAGATTTTGTTATTTTAAGGCATCAGATAATAATCAGACACTTTAGTTTACTTTCTGATTAATTCCAGGTTCAACTAATGATTACTGGTGTATTTAGATGAACAAAAGCAAATATTGGATGATTTTTAAAGGTGAGCAAAAATATTATCTTGCTTGCAGATCCTGACACATGGCCTAATAAACAGTGGCATAGCTAAGATGCGACAACATTTCTGGGAAATTTCATTTCATCACTGTGCAATTAAGAGGAACAAGCTAATTTAGTTTAGCTACCACAGAAGCAGGCTACACTCTAACCCCACCGCCCACAACAAACCAACCGGTAACACTGGTCAAACTCTTTATTTTACATGAACAATATTCATTATCTACAGGCATAACACTGGATTTCTTTAGTTTGTTGTTAGCTATTTGTCATGGGTCCTGCACAGAGCTGGATGTGAGTCCACAGAGCAAACAGACCAGAAGATTAAATCCAAAATCAAAATAAATAATAAAAAAAAAACATGCAAAAACTTCAGGTAACATATCAGACACAGAGCAGTGAAGGAGATTTTAATCCAGAAAAATAATCAAACAAACAACAGGTTTAGAAAAATGTCACTAGAAAAACTGAGAATGATGTTCTAATGAAAGTCCTAGCAACACTATATGTCCAAAAGTATGTGCACCCCTGACCATCACACCCACGTGTCCTTGTTGAACGTCTCACTCCAGATTTATTCCCCGTGTGTTTGCTGTTATAATGAGCTCCACTCCTCTGCGAAGTCTTTCCACTAGATGTTGGAGCGTGGCTGTGGGGATTTGTGTTCATTCAGCTACAAGAGCATTAGTGAGGTCAGGCGCTGATGTTGGGATGTCGAGGAGGTCTGGGGTTCAGTCGGTGTTCCAGTTCATCCCAAAGGTGTTCAGTGGGGTTGAGGTCAGGGCTCTGTGCAGGACACTCGAGTTCTTCCACTCCAACCTTCACACACCATGTCTTCATGGAGCTCGCTTTGTGCACAGGGGCATTGTCATGCTGGAACAGGTTTCAGCCTCTTAGTTCCAGTGAAGGGAAACTGTAAAGCTACAGCACACAGAGACGTTCTATACAATCTATACGGCTCATAACTCCTGAATTTAATGTACACATCTTCATACATTACATATTACTAGCCTTGTTTTACATTTTACATGCTTTTTTTTTCTTATGCCAATTGGAATTGTAAAGGGAAAAAAAGATGTAAATATTCATTTACTCCAGCCAATGACACCCATAGATCTGAAAAGAGCGAGTATTGTAGCTGTAATGCGCATGCGTACAACAAGGGTTAAAAAAAACATGAGAATGTCTCCCCCTGCTGGTGAAACCTGTAGTCCATTATAATGAGGGTTTTGTCATGTGAATCAGTCCCATTGTTTATTATTATTATTATTATTATTATTATTATTATTATTATTATTATTATACGCCCTTCACATTTAGAGATTTTGAGATTATGTGTTTACTTTGATCCTGCTTCTCTTTAAGTGGATATATACCGGATTTCCGGTTTGTTGTGGTGCTGATATTTGGCAGAGACAGTGCTGAAATACAGAGCGTGAAACAGACGGACATATTGCAGGTTTTTTTTTTTTTTTTTTAACATCTGCTCATGTGTTTTCCAGCCCACTGCTGCAATGCATCACTCCTCCCCCACCCTCTCCACCTCCCTCCACCTCTCTCTCTCTCCCTCTCTCTCTCTCTCTCTCTCTCTCTCAGTCAGTGCTGTATCCTTCCTTCCCTCGCATCATGCCATCCCTCCTCCGTCCGGATCTTTGGAAATGCGCACACTGGCTTCATTCAAGGAAGAAATAAGCGATTTAGAGAAAAATAAATTACTCCTGCATTAATAAAGCAACGGATTTTTAAGGGATAAAAAGAGGAGCTTCGGTGGGAGAAGGAGAGAGAGAGAGAGAGAGAGAGAGAGAGAGAGAGAGAGAGAGATCCTGCGGCTCTGTCCCAAATCCACATGCACAGTGTGCGAGGTAGGCAGCATGAAGCCCTGAAGAACTGAAGGACGCACTGCATTTATTTATTTATTTTTTATTTTTTGCAACACATGCAGTTTTGACTCAGTGATTCAGATGATGGAATGTAGCTTCTGCTGAACTGAATGCATAATTAATAATGTGCACTGTAGAATTTTTTTTTCTTCTACTTGATAAATGATTTCTGATTGAAAGAGAAGCATTTATTTTTATTTTTGTGAATCATCCACGCTTGCACCATATGACCATCTGGCATGAAGGATAACTGAAGCTGCGGAGGTGGACCACTGAAGAAGAAGAAGAAGAAGAAGGGGCCTTACTGTAATCTGTGTGACCTGAACACACTATCTATACTCATTAAAAAAAAAAAAAAAAAAAAAAGATAAGGACAGATTAAATATTTATGTCCGTCTACGTCCATGCAGATTTCCATGAGCTTAAAATTTAACAATCCTCACACGTCTAGATCTTCATGTAGGTCTCGTCCACTCATCGTCCATTTTCATAGAGCAATAATAATAATAATAAATAGTAATAATAATAATAAGAGTAAGAACTTCACTGGAATGTATCGGCTACGTGAAACCAAAGACGCGTAAGAAAAAAAAAAGTTGTGCGATCCACGCTTCCAATCTTCCATTCTCAATCAGTCACTGTGCGACATCTTCTACATCTTCATCAGCTTCATCTTCATCAGCTTCATCTTCGTCATCTTCGTCATCTTCTCAGGTCAGTCGGCTTTTCCTCTCTGTCACGCTCGTCATTGCCGATCGCTCGTCTTCCACGCTATGCACTCATCACAGACTTTCTCTTTCTCTTAAACATCACAAACCTCAAAAAGTTCAAGTCTTCCATTACAAACAAGGAAAGCTGTGAAGTGTAAAGTGTAAAGATTGATTTTTGATCAGAGAATTTTTCTTTTTAAAAAAATAGCTATGTTATAGATAGGCTAGCAACACAACGCTAACAAAAGAAAGAGTCACATCATCGCGAAAAAAAAATATTCTGGATTCACAAGCCGAGTGAAGAGCATCGCTGAAGTGAACGCTCCTTTACTGAGTTGTAGTGAACACTTTATGATTGTGGAAACTGAAGGTTGCATTGCTAACAGAAGTAAACAGCTGGGAAGTGAATTAAAGCAACACTTCAGGACCACGTGGAGAAAGTGAACACTGCATTACTAAACACTGAAGAGACTTCCTCTGTGAGGGATCCGGCTCCTTCTGAAATCCACTGCTGCATCGTGGGACACACACAGAGAGACCCTCTGATCTCCAACAGCGCGTGTGTGTGTGTGAGAGAGTGTGTGTGAGAGTGTGTATATGTGTGTGTCCCTCTCCTGGGTGAAGATGACTGCAGTCCAGGTGATGTGGCTCCCGCTGCTGCTGCTGTGCATCACACATGGTGAGTGACTGTATGCTGGATAAACAGCATCATTAATCATAATCTACGCAGGGCAAGGTGAGACAAAATTCATACAGAGCTTCTCCTTATATATTGGCACCCTGAGTCACGGCAGCTCAGTGGCACGGAAACAAGTTATCTCTACGGACGCTCTCAGGAGGCGTGTCATAAAAAGGCCACGCCCATTCACGATTTCCAACAAACGTCAGAGTGCATTCTGGGTGCTGTTGTGTTGTAGGAAAATAATCATCAACCCTACTCACACTAACAAGTGTATGAATGTTAAAAGCTTTCCTTTTTCCTTTTTTTTTCCCCGTTTCTTTCCTGTTCCTTGTTAAATACTTTTAAATATAAACGCTTGAAAATTTTAGTGCACTTAAGGAGTTTTCCTACAATCTACGTAGAAAAAGTGTTTTCTTATCAGAAAGAGTTTCAAGCAAAACCCTTTTTTGGGAAGCTAATAATCCTTAATTTTCCAATGAACCCTTAGTTGACGAACTTAAAGAACCCTTGAAGAGCCCTTATTTCTAAGAGTGTGTGTGTGAGTGTGTGTGTGTATTAAGCGAGCGAGTAAGTGTGCGCTATAAACGCCAAATTATTGCTTTTTATTTTCTTCTTAATATCTAGAACCTGTCAGGAGTTAATCGTTTAAAATTTAGCTCTTGGTACTTGGTGTAATCTTAGAAAAATTGGCTCTTGACTAGTTCATTAAGTTTTTTAAGGGTTCTTTGGATAATTAAGGGTTCTTATCTTCTTAAAAAGGTTCTACCTGGACCCCTTGAGTGTTCCAGAAACATGAGAGCCTTTAAAGGTTCTCACAAAGGGAAAACTGAAGAACATTTTCTAACTCTATGTTCTCACTAGCAGAAAATAAATTGCTCTTGTTGCTTGTAGTCTCCTGTGGCTGTGTATAGCGACCGCTCTGGTTGTCGCTTTTGTGGGCGTGGCCTGTCCATGTTTTTTTTTAACATTTTTTTAGTTGAGAAACGGTAGTAGCTATAGTAGCTGTGAACGGGGAACTGAAGAAACGTCGGACCACATGCGGTCCATGGAATCATTCAAGACAATCCTCTGGATTTGTAGCTTCACAGCTTCTTATCTAATTTGCCTAGAACTGAGAAAAATCTGAATTTCAATGCTGCTCGCTGAAATTGTAGCTGAAATTGCGGCTCTGTGTCGTGCACGTACGTAGAAGAGGAACATTCTTCTGTCGCTTTGTCACTGTGATAATAGTGAACATTTCACATATTACAGTATTATAATATTACATACATTTTTGTCATGTTGCTGCTGCTGCTACAATAAGTACAGTGCACCTTATCGCTCATGCCTCGCCTGGGACACACACAGACCCACAGAAAGTAAATCTCTGAAATCGAATTCTTAAAAAACAATTTTACTCATAAAAAAGCTCATGTAGAGTGTACAGTATATATCATATATAAATAACAAAACCGAATATCAGTGTGTACTCTACATTCAACATTTATTATAAACACAATAAACCCATGTATGTAGTTCAGCGTGAAACTCATTGATCCCTACAGGGTGCCAAAACATAATTACACACTTTGTATGAGTTATTTCTCACCAAATAACCTTCACCTGTCTGTCTGTCTGTCTGTCTGTGTGCCTCTGTGTATCTGAGTTTCTTATAAAAGATATAAAAAATAAATAAAAGAGTGATTTAATAATTAATTGTTAATGACTAATAACAGGCTTGAACATGATCAATCATCTGTTTTTACTTTTGAACTCTTAATCTCTGTTCTGATCTGTTTCTTACTTTTCATGCACAGTTCTGGATGTGTGTGTGTGTGTATGTGTGTGTGTGTGTGTGTGTGTGTGTGTTTACATATATATATATATATATATATATATATATATATATATATATATATATATATATATAAGTGCCACACCCTGTATGTTGTCTGGTAAACATGTGAATCAGCTGCTGCAGTTGTGTTATACAGAGAGAGAGAGAGAGAGAGAGAGAGAGAGAGGGATTCATTCTGTCCATCTTTAATCCCTCCATCATGTCATGGCATTAGAATGCTGCATGTTTCATCCAGGCGAGCGATGAATGCCGCAGTGACGGAGTTTCCCGCTCGGCCGGATTTCCACAATAGCCGTATTGTCCTGCTTTACAGTAAGCGATAAAGAAGCTCTCTGTCACACTGAGGGTTTTACTGTGTCCTGGACAACACGGCTCTCCACACACACACACACACACACACACACTTCCCCTGACCACTCAGAAGTGTGTCTTATCTCACTGTGATAACACTGTGTGTGTGTGTGTGTGTGTGTGTGATATATTTCTTTATGCTTTATCACTTCGGAAAGCCCAGTGTCTCCATTGTTTCATCGAAGAACTAAAATCCTTCCTTTCCACGATAAAACCTCGTTAATGTTCTTGCTTTGGAGTGTCGTTCTGAACGTAGTTTGTATTATTGCTGTAACTATTCCGTTACAGCTGTATCGCTTGTACACTCTCAGAAAAAAGGGTACTAAAGTGTACCTTTCCTTGTTGCTTTTATGTTTAGTACCTTTATGTATCTTTCAGCTGCAAATGTAGATGGAGTGTACCTTGTAAAAATAAAGATTTAAGATACATAAATGGACAGTAATTAGTTTAATGCATTAAAGGTTCACCACGTGCACCTTTCTATGGTACCTTTCTATGGTACCTTTCCATGGTACCACCCCAGTGACCAGGCATGGCACAGTTCCTGTACCCTTAGTACCCTTTCTGAGTGCTAGTCTCTTTAGTCTTTTAGGTTAGGAATCATGGCAGATTTTATATGTGCTTTGTTTCACTTATTTACGTTTTCTCTAATCGCTCTGGATGTAAATATTATTATTAGCGTATTTCCACACATCTCACACATTTACACTTTTTTTTTCTTACATTTTTGCCCATGGTTCTCCCCAATTTGGTCATTTCTCACTTCCTGTTCACTAGCTAACTCTCCCGAGAACGCATCTTTTCGTATTTGCTGCTCGTGCTGTGTTACAGAGCGGCGTAACACACTCAGAGGTTAGCGCTATCTGCCCTCTTCCACATACATGAGCTCACAGACACCTATGATTGGCTAGTGTCGCTGTGATTGACAGGGGAGAGAGAGAGTATGCCCCTCCCACCCAAACAGCATGGCCAGTTTTGCTTCCTTGGATCCAATCTCCTGATGAAAAGGCGAAGGCTGTAAATTTTTTTTAAATACAGATAAAATCGTGAACGAGGGCAGTGTATGTTAGAGAGGAGACTCTCTGGACAAGCAGATTTTAACAGGAAACGTTTTTGGAAACAGAAAATGTCTATTTGAATTAAAAAAGCACTTTGCACAGACAACATTTCAATGGCTGTGTTTAAATGCAAAGATTTGACTGAATTTTATTTAAACTGCAGAGTTTGAATGAAGTGTTTGGGCTGTTTCCAATTACGGACACGTTATATAATCCGATCCAAAGATACACACCTGTGAGGAGCGGAGTTTAGAGGATCTTGCTGTTAAAATGAACAGAATATCACTGAAAAACATCATTTCTCTTCCTCATCACATGTTATCAATATACATTTTCTGGAAATAACAGCATCAGAAATAGAAATTGCGCATGTCCATGTCCTGTAACTACAGCATCCTTGTTTAATGGCTATAAACAGGAGACGAACACTTTTACTGCATGTTTGCAAATAAAGAAGGAAGAAAGATAGAATAAGAAAATGGTCACTTTAAAACTTTTCTCATGTTTGTCCTCTCTCTCTCTCTCTCTCTCTCTCTCCTACGCAAGGCTATACTCACTTTATATCCAGTATTATATTTTATAATTTTGTACTGACTATGTTTATGTTTATTTTTTATTATTCTGAATACTCTTGCTTATACTCTCTACGGATTGCAGATTGCTGCTGTTATCTGTGAATTTCCCTCTGGGATTAATAAAGTAATCTGTCTATCTATCTATCTATCTATCTTATGTTACAAGAGAAGATGGCAAGGATTAAATAGCACTGTTCTGCTTGGATGAAAATGATCCATGGTAAACGTTTATTGTAAGAGGAACAATAGAGAAACAGTGCTAAAGTGGGTTTTTCAAACGTGGAGCTTTATGTGGCTCGGAGCGTTTTAGTTTCTCTAATGAACATGAATCATCCTTTTTATAAATCATATTTACATTACCGTAATGTCATCGTCATTGACCCGGTGAAATGAAAGCGTTTATAAAAAATGCCTGACATTAGTGGCATCCCATTCACTCCATCTCTTATTTCCACACACACACACACACACACACACCTGCCATCAGGCTTTTGTGTGATTCGTCTGTTAAAGCTGAAGAGTCAACAGGACATGAGAGATTTGTTGTCAGTCCTGTTTTGTGATTATACTCTACATTCTGACAACCTTTCATATCATTTCACCTCTAATTACAAAGTTACACAAAAATGAATCATAATAAAGTTAGTAAATACAATAAAATAGTTTCATAGGAGAGTCGAGAGACGCAATAAAATGCTCTTGTGAACAGGAAAGAAGAAAATGAGCCACAGTGCATGAAAGACGAAGAACTTTTAATTTTTTTTGCTAGCTAGCTATTAACAACATCCTAGCTGCAATGATTGTGACATTTTACGTAAAAACGTTACCAGTTTTTTATTTTATCATGTTGAGTTTGGTTATTACACTACATAAGGAAAAACATGAAGATTTTGAGACCTAAGTAGCCTCATTAGAACAGGGTTTAGGTGTCGGATACTAATCAATTATAAATCTTACAGCACTCATGCAATGCATTCAAAATGGAGTATTTAGCTCTGCTAGAGAAGAATTTAGCAAACATTAGCTGACGTGAGACTCTGATCACTGATTAGAGACACTGTATAACAGCCTGAGTGGTGACTAAAGTGAGTTTAAAGTTGTTAAATGTCAAACTTTTAGGATTTTTCTTTTTCCCCAGAGTCAGTAGTGGAGTGGAGTTCATTAGCTCGCTAATATCTTGGCTAGCAACGAGTAGCTACAGAGCTACTTACTGCATAAGTGACGCACACTTAGTAACTCAGACAGTAAGCAGCTCTGTTAAACGAGAACCTCGTGTCAGCTTTTCACTGTGTCAGCTCTTTTCTTCACAGCCGGATGAAACCTCGTCCGATCCAAGCCCCGGTGTTTTTATTAGAACTAGCTGGCCATTAGCGGTTCAGTCGATACGCACTATAAAAGCTTTTAAATCCAGGAGCTCAGGATTCCCCAGTCGGCTCCTGAGACGTCACACACCGCTAAACGCTAAAAGCTAAAAGCTAAAAGCTGCTAAAAACCTGACACGCACATAAAGCTTTATAATTGCATTATTACTAGAAGGCTGTAAATTACTGACAATTAACTGCAACACTGTACTTACTGAATAATTCTGTAATTTCACACTTCAAGAAAACAATCATGTAAAAAGAAAATACAGTAATATATTATTTTACACTAACGTCAATTTAGTTATTACTGTAAATTTACACTGTATATGTAAATTACTTTTTTTACTGCATATAAACAATAAATATTCTTGATGATAGATGTACAAAACTTTGATGGAAAATGTCCCTTTTATTATTCATTAAATGAAAGAAATAACAAGAAGCTAAATAATAATAATAATAAATCAATAGAAAGTAAGGAATCCATCACTCCAGTAACACTGTCGTGCTGTTATAGGAAAATAATCCACGATGTGGTGGTGTGATGAAGTTGAGTTACAGTCACCACCTCAAGGTTTTTTATTCCTCTTATACCACAGCAAATTGACAACCATTACAATTTTTCATTGTCACATTTTTTATCTGTTTATGTTTATAGTTATGTTTAACGTTCGTGAAACAAGTTAGTTCCTGTTGTCACTTACGTTATAGCAGCTGTAAACAGTCGTTCCCTCAGCAGCCTCTTTATTCTCTCTTGAAGTTAATAAGATAAAAAACGCAGCTTGTTACGCATTTTACCGAGAAACCGCAAAGAAGCGTAAACTCCTCTGTCCTGAAGAACTTAAAGTTACATCTTTACCTCTGATTGTTACAAAGCGCTGACACTGGAGACTCCTTCCCTAAATGTTAAATAAACACATTTCTCTTTACAGAAAACAATGATTACACACGTTTTTAATCTGCTGTTACTATAGAAGCGATAATGTATTAAGATTATTATAACCCTGAACATCACTGTTATTAATTTACAAACAGATTGTTTAGTATTTGAGCGTGAAAGAGGCTCTAAGTTCATAAAAAAAAATGGTTCTGGAGTCCTGAAATGGTTCCTTCAGTGGAAAGGATAATTTTTCTGGCTGTGTGTTTGGCATTTTTTTCAAACAAAGCAACATGAAGACACCGTTATTTAGCTACATGTTTCATGAATTAGTGTATAAATATAGAGCATAGTGTGGATTCGAGACGTTAAGATAAACTAACGAGATCTAGGGAGACTAATTACAAGGAGCAGGTGTGAATAAACCAGACCCAATTAAAAAAATAATGACGAGGGGGCGTGGCCAAATCTGGGGCAGGTTTCCTGGGGAAAACAAAGTGTTATTGACAGGAGGGTTATTATTTCATGAATGAATAAATGACCTTATATTGTTTTAATCAAATTCTACAAATTCACAGTGACATATAATTAAAAAATAATAAAATAAACTGTAGTAAATATTTACTGTAGTAAATAAACACATTCAGAATCTATAATCTACTGCTTACTGCTAAATTTACAGTTATGATGTTACGCTCTAAACAATCATTAAAAAAAGAAAAGAGGAGAAAATGTGATGCAGAATCTGAAAGACGAGAGAAGAGAGATGGAGAGATGAAAGAAAAAAGAAAGGAAAAAGAAAGAGAAGCCGTCGTTACCACGACTGACTTTCCATCACTGCTCTGTTTTCAGCCTGCAGTGACGCAGGTTCATCCACACTCTGCTCCATCTGCGAAACGCCAATGTGTGTGTGTGTGTGTGAGTGTGAGTGTGAATGTGTGTGTGTGTGTGTGTGTGTGAGTGTGTGTGTGAGTGTGAGTGTGTGTGTCTGTTAAATCTGTCCAAGGGCAGACAAGGACAAATGAAGGCTCATTTTCTCACTCTGGTAAAATATTAAATAGTCAGCGTCGTTTTAGGTAACACGACCTCTCTCTTGGTCTTTAACACACACACACACACACACACACACACACACAAACACAAACACTTTGCATAATTAATATATTTATCTTTTCTCTATGTGATATAGACTCTGTCCTTCATCCTTTGCTGCTCATTATTATCATAACACAAGTCATTAAAAATGTCTCAAATTCTAAAACATGTAGAATATTTTTTAGCTAGAAGTTTAATATTTTAATATTCATACCATTATATTACCCATAATGCACTGCATATTGTATGTGTACATCATGTAAATAATACATCTGATATTCTTCTTTTTCTTCTTCTTCTTCTTCTTCTTCTTATATCTGATAAATGGCTGAGAGCAACATTCAGAAAATTGTGTAATAAAATAAAGAGTAAAGTTAGCTGTTATCTGGAATCTAGCTAGCTAGCTAGATATCGAGGTGTGAATTTCTATGAATACGAATTAAAAATCCTGTCA
Source organism: Pangasianodon hypophthalmus (assembly GCF_027358585.1). NCBI lineage: Eukaryota > Metazoa > Chordata > Actinopteri > Siluriformes > Pangasiidae > Pangasianodon > Pangasianodon hypophthalmus. Next base: position 842,205 of record NC_069731.1, on the reverse strand, counting down.
GGTTAGCTCATGTTAACCAACCAACTAACCATAGCACTAAATACGATTTAATTTCTGTCAGAAATCCTGTCAGGTTGGTTAGCGCAGGATAACCAGCTGACTAGCATTAGCAAAGACTTCAGTAAGCATTTATGACTATAAGATTTTATCATCTTGACAGAAAATAATGTCAGGTTAACCATCTAGCTAGCATTAGCAGTGAATATTGTAAACAATTAATAACATGACTTAAAAAATCCTGTCAGAAATCCTGTCAGGTTAACTATATAGCTAGCATTAGCAGTGAATATCATAAGTATTTATGAATATGACTTGAAAATCCTGTCAGAATCCTGTCATTTTAGCTTACGTTAGCAAGTTAGCTAGCCATAGCAGTGATTAAGATGAAGATTCGGTCAGAAATCCAGTGAGGTTAGCTTATGTTAGCTAGCCATATCATTGATTATGATGAAAATCCTGTCAGAATTCCTGTCAGGTTAACTATCTAGCTAGCATTAGCTGTGAATATCATAAGTATTTATGAATATGACTTAAAAATTCTGTCAGAAGTTAGCACAAGATAACCAGCTGACTAGCATTAGCAAAGAATTTAGTAAGCATTTATGAATATGATTTAAACATCCTGACAGAAAATACTGTCAGATTAACCATCTAGCTAGTATTTTTTTAGTACAAACTTTGTTATAGATGTTTATTTTCTGGCTTCTACATTATTGATTCAGTACAAAAACATTTTAGATTCCAAACATTAGTTTTCCAGCACAAAATGAAACGTTACAGACAAATGTTTGTATGTCAGTAAAGAAAGCAGCAGATTCCATAAGAGACACTTTTCAGATAAAAACATAATGAAGGCTGCTGGGTTTCGCTGCAGAAATAAGAAGCGAGTCGACAGTCAAAGTCTCCAGAAGAACTGTGGCTGCTTCTGCAAGATGCTCAGTAACACTTCCAGCTCATTTCCTTATAAAACTGCACACACTGCACCTCAGATACTGTTTATTTTATTTAAAGTGAAGGATCGTCACATTAAATATTGACTTTGTTTCATTTATTACTGTTTACTGCTCTTTATAGGATTTTTTAAATGTAGAAACATTTAATTTCATTATTTTTGAAGGTGTCTTTGCTCTACAGCATTTCTTTGCTTGTGCCTAAGACTTTTGTTCAGTACTGCACATCCTCAATCACTACAAATAAAATCAACAAATCTGCTTTAGGAAAATTTGTGTCACGGTGATTTGAGTACAAATTCAATCAACCTAAATTTTCACTAAAATGTCTTTTCATTAGACTTCTTGCCATATATTCAGCGTCACATTGTTGTGTCTGGGTCAGATACTATAATGAGTTTTATAAATCCCGGCTGGATGGATATTTTAATTTTTAAGGATATTTTAATCCTTAAAAAGAGGACGTGGCCTGGAAAAAGAGAACGTCTGGCCACCCTATTAAAAGGGCATTATCGAATCATCTTCATCAAGTGACAACACGCGTTAAATCAATCAGCATTCTCACTCCTCGGTATTACAGAAACGGAGGATTTCACTGCAGCAGGAGGCCACGCCTCCTTCACTGAGACTGACAGACACTGAGGCCACGCCTCCTTCACTGAGACTGACAGACACTGAGGCCACGCCTCCTTCACCGAGACTGACAGACACTGAGGCCACGCCTCCTTCACCGAGACTGACAGACACTGAGGCCACGCCTCCTTCACCGAGACTGACACAGAGACAACGCCTCCTTCACTGAGACTGACAGATATACAGGCCACGCCTCCTTCACTGAGACTGACATATATAAAGGCCACGCCTCCTTCACTGAGACTGACATATATAAAGGCCACGCCTCCTTCACTGAGACTGACACAGAGACAACGCCTCCTTCACTGAGACTGACATATATAAAGGCCACGCCTCCTTCACTGAGACTGACATATATAAAGGCCACGCCTCCTTCACTGAGACTGACATATATAAAGGCCACGCCTCCTTCACTGAGACTGACACAGAGACAACGCCTCCTTCACTGAGACTGACATATATAAAGGCCACGCCTCCTTCACTGAGACTGACACAGAGACAACGCCTCCTTCACTGAGACTGACATATATAAAGGCCACGCTTCCTTCACTGAGACTGACATATATAAAGGCCACGCCTCCTTCACTGAGACTGACATATATAAAGACCACGCCTCCTTCACTGAGACTGACAGATACAGAGGCCACGCCTCCTTCACTGAGACTGACAGATACAGAGGCCACGCCTCCTTCACTGAGACTGATCTCTCTCTCTCTCTCTCTCTCTCTCTCTCCCCCCATCATTCTTAGCATATTCTTTTTCAAGTTCTCTTTCTATTTTGAAACGTCTCTGTTAGAACATTTCAAGAGCTTCCGGATCTTTCCTTACAGATCGACCAGCTGCAGCCTTTGTGTGTGTGTGTGTGTGTGTGTGTGTGTGTGGACATATTTGGTGTTCACATTTTGCTTTGCTAATGTAGCTAACAGTATAATTTTATTCATATGGATGTTTTTTTATACAATGTGAGGTAAATGCTGATGTTCTCGACAATTCCAGCTTGTTTCCACTGTCACTGTGTCTTCACATGGGCTGTGTGAAAGGCTACATGCTAGCTAAATCACTATTACTCAAACAGAGTATTTTACAAGTGTTTTTTTAGTAATTTTCCAACACATCTGAGGTAAATGTTGATGTTTTTAACAGCTATGTGCTAGCGAACTAGCCCCAGTCATTTAGCTAGCTTATGCTCAGTGTTAAAGTTGTTCTCAAATTGCCTAGCAACGGCGTTCTCCTTCTCTCAGTTCATCTTCACATGTCTGAAGCACAAACTCATGAGGTTATTTTGGTCTTCTGAATTCAAAATGGCTGACAAAACAGTGTATCTACAGTGTCATAAATGACATATAACAGTGTATTTAATGATAAACAGTTTGAAAGGAGAGTGAAAGGATTTCGCATGATGCTAATTACTAGCTACGAGTTACTTGCTACATTCGCCTAGGTATGCTAGAAATGGTTATGAAAATGGATGTACATTGAAACACTTACAATATTTACAATAACGTTAAAGCACATTGATGTTCGATTTTCCTCCACAGTTAGTTTAATGGATGTAAACTCTTTGCTAACTCACTCACTTCTCTCAACATTTCTCTTTTCCTTTTCTTCCTCTCCTGCTTGTTGTATTGATGTGGCTACCTGTTTCTGTGTTTCTGCTCTTGTTTTTTTTCTTCTCTCTTTTTCCCCTCCTGCTCTCCGCCGTCAAGGGCCTTTCCTCGTAACGTCTACACACTTCATACACACTTAAGCTAGGTGAAAATCAGCGCTGATTGATTCCCAGTGCTACAAGAGTGCAGCGCTAGTCACTAGTCACTGTAATAGCACTGATTGCGCTGATGCTGATGTTGTGTGCCATGTGTGATCTGTCCCTCAAAGAAAGAACCAAACGCCCCTCCAGAGGTCAGAGGTTGAAGGTAGCACACTCGGAGATGCAGGTGTGTTCCTCCCGGCCCACGTATGCAACCTCCATCACATATATAGACACCTGCATCTATATATGACAGTAAATCTGTAACGTAGAGGAAGCACTGCAGACTGACGCGCACTAGCATCGCACATGGCTAACAATTTATTTCCCCTCCAAATCCCCCAGGGAGATTTAAGGAGTAGTGTGGAAAATCTTGCCGGGGTCCAGACTTTAGCAGAGGAGCCTTACAGTCTGAGATCTCATCCAACATTCTGTTTACATCATAATTATACTAAAAGAAAGGACCAGATATTGATCTTGGATTAGCAAAAAAGTCCATCAGTTATCAAACACTCATACAAAATTTTTGTTCTTTATTAAAA
>NC_069731.1:825833-830833 GCF_027358585.1 Pangasianodon hypophthalmus | reverse complement strand
CTGATTTGCATAGAATTCAGAAAATATCCGTTCAAATGTTGCTAAAACTGCGCACGAACGATCACCTGTCCCTTTGTCGATCGCTAGTGTGGACGCAGTTTCGATTTTCTGCTTATAGCGTTTGCACTTAAACCTGGGAAAGATTAAAGTTAAAATACGGTTTAGCTAGCAGCTAGCTATCATGGCTGTCACGGAAGCTATTTTAGATTTCTATGTGTTGCTCCGGAAAAAGATCACAGTAAGATCGCTGTTGCTAGGCACCAAGCATAACCTTGCTAATATCTGTCGGAAAATTTCGTAAAAAAAAAAAAAACATGAATAAGGTGACTAACTGAAGCTAGCTGTAAGTAACAATAACTGGTTATCAGTGTTAAACAAACACGGAGTTTTGTAGCCGAGCGAAACCGATTCCGATCTTTTAAACGCTAATTTCTGATTTTTCACTAAAGAGGTTTTTACAGCGTGATCACATGACGCAGGTGATGAATTAACGCCGACGTTTTTCCTCACGGTCGTAACAAATAACACGTAAAATGTTAATCAAGTTCTCGATCTCACCACTTAAAGGAGTTCCTCACGCACGATGCTAACACTGCTAACGTACAACCGAACGTAACGTGACTAGCTAACCCCTTCCTGCCTGTCATTCATTATTAGCAACGTTAGCATGATTGTTGATGTTCTCCTTTTAATGATGTTAACTGATTTTAATGCTAATACTAAATGAGTGTTGGGCTGCTAACACACACACACACACACACACTCGCAGCCTCAACACACCAATCTAACGTATGCACTTCATGTATAAATATAAAATGTTGCTTGCCAAATAAATAAAGAAGAAACTATGATAAATAATTAAACTGTCTCTGTTTATTTTTATTTCTTTGCAGTGTTTCGCTAATAGTTATGTCAATTTTTTATTTTATTTGCAAAGCTAACTGATCTCTATCATAGACTCCAGTTGCCTGTCACACACCGCTCATTTGCATGTAGCGACGCCCACAAAACTCCATAAAAGGTAAAGTGGACAGAGAGCTGGGAGCACGAAATGAGCGATCAGAGTAAAGGCTGAGAAACAGAAGTGGAAGTTATTTTGACTCACCTACATACGTCAATAAAACATTTAATAATATATAATATTAATAATAATAATAATAATAAGCGAGCGCTAAATCCTCTGTCAGCTGAGGTGTTTGTTTACGGCTTACGGCTCTGCGCAGACAGAGCGGCTCGTCCTCCGCTTATACACCACCGTTTCTTTATCATAACTGAGCGATTAGTTTTATTCGTCTTAATTTATGGGTTTGTGTCGATTCATTTATTTTGCTCTATATTTTTTATATTCTTTAATTAAAGCCAGTAAAATAAAGCGACTGGTTTTGAGTAAATGTTGTGGATGGAGCTCTGAGTCCCTGAGCGAGTGAACTAGCATGAGGACGTGTTTCTGATCGAGACTCTAAAGCTCTTCTATCAGTCGCTCTGGATAAAAGCGTCTGCTAAACGCTGCAAACGTCATAAACACAAACAGTTTAAACTCCACAGAATATTCCAGAGAGAAACGTGCAGTAATCCCTGCAGATTATAGGATCTGAAGTCCATCAGGTTCGAGGTTTACGTTACCGAGTCGTCTTATGTGTAAATTTACACTCACTCAGGAGCTCGAGTAGGATACGAACGTTTTTCTGAGTTTATTGGATTTTCATGAAAAACGAATTTCTTGTGTAAACACTCGTACGAACGATTTACGAATAAATCCATTCATAAAGCAGACTTTTTGATAAAAACACAAAAAACCCAGAACACACACTGTGTGATTCTTTATTTTCCTAAAGTTTCTAGTTTTATTTGTTTTTCCATCCAAAACAGATCTTTACAGCAAAATCGCACTTCCTCCATCACACTAACGCAAATAAATACAACAGAGAGAAAGAGAAAGAGAGAGAGAGAGAGAGAGAGAGAGGGAAGGAGGGATGAGTAAAAGAGTGATGTGAAAGGAGGAGTGCAGGATGAGGAACAGCAGTAACAGACATTGTCGCTAAAAAAAAATACACAACACACACAGCAGCTAAAATTGTACAAAAACAACACAAAGTGTGAAACACAGAGAGACGCACAGCGGGGGGACGTCCCTCTGAGCCCGAGCTCCGTTTGGTCCTCAGTGTTTAAACAGTAACATAAATATTAAAATGTGTGAGAGTGTGTGTGTGTGTGTGTGTGTGTGAGAGAGAGAGTGTGTGTGTGTGTGTGTGTGTGTGTGTGTGTACTTTCGGATGGTCGAGTCTACAGCAAGCGTGTGCCGATACGTTTATACGGTGCATTATCATGGTTTATGATATCAGCGTTATTTTTTTACGATATTTTACATTTTATGATATTTTACAGTTCTGTTTTTATGATATTGTACATTTCGAACCATGACACCAAAATGTATTCATGGGGGGGGGGCAACAGCGACAGTGAACAAAATCGAAGCTAGCTTATTAATATTGCTCAAATGCTTTTAAATACTTTTCTAACTTTGTAACTTTTCTGCGTAAGAAATCTCGTGAGGATTTCCCGGTGATGGACATTTTTCCAGACGTTTCGTTTGCTTTTTATCGTTTCGCTGCGGCTACGCTGTTAACGTGCAGCGCAGATACGATCGTTCTCACCCTCTCTCTCACTTATGGCTGCCAGCAGCCAATCAGAGCAGACCTGCCGAGAGAAACGACTGTGATTGGTTAAACACAGCGAAGAGGCGGGGCTTATCACACTTTCAGTTCAGTAAAAATGTCTTAATTTTTTTAACATTTATCTAATGAAATTATGTTAAATACAATCACATGCAAATTAAATAATTTAATAATTATTATAATATTATTATAAATAATTTTAATTTAATTTAACAATCTAAACACAAATTCTGTTTTTTTGTTTTAAAGCTGCTTTTGAGTCGAAAAAGGAATCCGATTTCCTGCCTGCTGTTGTTTAATCGACATCTTTTATTTAATGTTTAACAAAGTTTTATGATAAAGGGAGAATATTTCAGAATGAAAGTATTTATTGCTTTAAAGTATTTCGCTGTAAAAGATCAGATTCAGCGTACGCGCCATGTCTTTAATCAGACGTTCGGTTATGAAGAAGATCTCGCGCCTCTAGCTGTCCGCAGAACCGAGGCGTAAATCCTGCCGGCACTGGAGAAACAGAACGCGACAATATTTCTGGTTGAATATCGCGACGTATCGTATAACCGATGATCGGCACACGCCTGCAGGTCTACAGTAACCCTGATCACTTCAAGTCTTGATCCAATAAAATACAACGATGATGACGGAAGAGTGCAGACGCCGAGCGACTCGGACGCACTCGCCAACTTAACGTCAAATAAATATAATACTAAGAGAAAGAGAGAAAGAGAGAGAGAAACACAAAAATAAAAAAAAAAAAAACAAGGTCTGAAATGAACTTTTGTCTCACTGTAGAAATTCTTGTCCGTGTCATAATACAGTCCGTATATTTATTTTTAAATGTATTAAAATGTTTATTAACATTTACGGACATGTTAATAAACGTCAGAAACTGTAAAAAAAAAAAAAAAAAAAAAAATCAGATTTCTGCTGCAGCGCCTCCTAGTGGCCTGGAGGATTGAATTCCCTTCAGATATAAAATAATTAACGATATAAATGCCTGCTCTTGTATCTGTGACTTTCGTTTTCTGGACAAGCGCAGATACAGTACGTAAGCTTGCAGCTCTTTGTCGTGTCGCTCTTGTGGGCGGGGTTATGCAAATCCATTTTTGACACTTATTTCGGTGCGGTTATTAACGGATTGTTTTAACGGACGCTGTGTCAGGAGGCGGAGTTAATTTCAGACCCTGTTGCTAAGAGTAACAGTGTTTTTACATCACTCGTACAGGCAGCTCTGCGTTTCATGATAAATATCACACATTTCCCCGTCATGGTTATTGCTGTCGTGGTCGTGATCCTGCTTCTCGTCGCTCACACACACACACACACACACACACGCACACACTCACACACGCGCACACACACACACACACATGACGAGATTTTCATTCAGTCAGAGAAATAAATACTGAACCGGTCGATTGCACCGTCTCTCAAGTTCCATTCGTTCAGCAGAAAAACTGAAGCGTGTCGCAGCTGAGCATTCTGGGTAATCATTTAACGATGATGAACGTCAGTCTGTAGATGAGGAGGGGGCGGAGTCTGTGACCTCTGACCCCAGATAAACAGGAAGAAGCTCTGAAGAATGAGGGCCCGCCTCTTCCATTTAAAACTGTTTGTTTGTTTGTTTGTTTGTGTGTGTGTGTGTGTGTGTGTGTGTGTGTGTGTGGACAGACAGATTACTCACAAAGAAGGAGGGAGAGGGTTAAGGGGGAGAGAGAGAGAGAGAGAGGGGGAGAGAGAGAGATGAAGAGAACGAGCCAGAAGCAGAGAGAGAGAGGGAGAAATAAAAGAAAAGAGAGGGAGTGAATCAGAGAAAGGGGGAAAAAAGGAAGACAAAAGAAGGAAGAGAGAGACAGTATTCTGTAAAATTCACACACACACACACACACACACACACACACACACGTTTGTGTAACAGTGATTCAGGAGTGAACAGTTTGGCTCTGTCCCAAACCACCACTGATTTATTGCTTTAGTGATTAAGAGTGTAGGGTGTACGGTGTAGGGTTTGGGGTTTAGGGTGTAGGGTGTAGGGGTTAGGGTTTAGGGTGTAGGGGTTAGGGTTTAGGGTGTAGGGTGTAGGGGTTAGGGTTTAGGGTGTAGGGTTTAGGGTGTAGGGTTTAGACTGTAGGGTTTAGGGTGTAGGGTTTAGGGGTTAGGGTGTAGGGTTTAGACTGTAGGGTTTAGGGTGTAGGGTGTAGGGTGTAGGGATTAGGGTGTAGGGTGTAGGGTTTAGACTGTAGGGTTTAGGGTGTAGGGTGTAGGGCTTAGGGTGTAGGGTGTAGGGCGTATGGTTTAGGGCATAGGGTTTAGGGTTTAGACTGTAGG
>NC_069731.1:800833-803333 GCF_027358585.1 Pangasianodon hypophthalmus | reverse complement strand
AAAGAGTCAATTGTGACGATTCTGAGTGTAAAATATTACAAATGTTTACCGTATTAAACATCCAGCATTGTTTAAAAAAAACAGACATAAAACACTTGAGAAGATTCATTTCAGTGATGTCCAACTTTATACATCCTTCTTGTGAACCGATTCTTTTTAATGATTCAGGAAAACTGCTTCAAAGAAGGATTCGTTCCAACAAGACAAACATGATGCTCCAAAAGATTCAATTCATGTGTCGTTCATTTCAGTGATTCATTAAAAAGAATCGGTTCACAAGAAGGATTCGTTCCAACAAGACAAATGTAATGCTCCAAAAGATTCAATTCATGTGTCGTTCATTTCAGTGATTCATTAAAAAGAATCGGTTCACAAGAAAGATTCATTCACGGGTCTGATGGTGCAGCAAGGACAATTTATTGATCTGGGAAGATAAATGCAAGACACACACACACACACACACACACATACACACACACACGCACATACACACGCACACGCACATACACACACACGCACATTCACACACACGCACACAGCTCATGTAGCCTGATTCACAGATTTGAAACTCTTGTTTTTTTCAGTTGCACCACGACATCTTCGTAGGTCTTTCCATCACTCCGTGAACGAGCCTCAGGTGATTTCTCCATTTTGGGACGTTGTGGAGATTTAATTTTTGGACAAACTGGCGTACAAGTGCGTCAACTAATGACGCTGGGCTTGAGTGATATAACGATTTAATCGCCTCTACATGATATTACGTCCAGTGACGTTTACTCCGATTACATCACATTCTCAAACCTGCAAACGTTTACGCAGTTTATCACGATTTTCTAAAACGGAGCCGAAGCAGAGAAAATAAATCCTAAACGCTGCAATGAGAAGGTACAGGAAACAAACGGCTATTGAAAGCTACAGAAAGACGCGACAGAAATCGTCTTCTGTTACGTCTTACATCATCTCCCGAACGTCCCGGAAAGGTAATAAATACACGTACGCTGCTCTTACACAATTAGTGTCTATAAATAAGTGATGAGAACGACATTGAGAGAGAGCGAACAACGTAATCTGTGCTGCGTGCAGCTGATTAAATATGAACGGCGAGAGGTGAGGAACAATAAATAAACGTAATCTGACACCTCGAGTGTTTTAGCCTGGAGCTGATGAGCAGTTCCACGTCTCACACACACACACACACACACACACACACACACACACACACGATGTCTCATGTCACTCAAGAAGAACACTGCTTTCCTGAATAACAAATGCAGAGTCAGGATCAGAAGATAAACATGGAGAGACTTCGCGCAGCGCTCTCCATCCGCTGACTCTGATTGGTCCGTGATGACATCATAGCAGACGACGTGGAGGCTGAAGCCTCATTCAGTAAACTCCACGTCATCATTCGTGCTTCTCTCGGACGTTAAAATTAGAAACTTCCACTGATATCTGAATCTGTACATTATTTGCGGTATTATCAGTTTTTTCTTTTTTTTTAGATAATTTTATTTATTTATTTATTTTTTGCAGGTCGGTACCGAATTCTCTCTCACTAACCTGCAGCTTTCGCAGTCCGAGTCCTTCGCGAGCAAACGGCGTAGCGACAACCGAGACCGCCTGATGCTCGGAGAGGAGCACCGAGACGGAGGCAGGAGAAAGGAGGCGGAGTTACTCGCCTCCTCTTCAACAAGCCCCTCCCCTTCTACACAGACAGGCGAGCGGCTCCTCCGCTTCGTCTTCTCGCTCTTCTTGTCCTCGGCCCCGTCGCCGTCTCTCGGATCTCCCTCCTCCTGAGCTCGGGTTCTGCGTTTCTTGCCGGTCACGTCCCAAATCCGGCGTCTCCGAGGAAGCGGGCTGGACGACGGAGACCAGGAGTCGTTATCCGACGACGGCGGGAGGACGTTCAGCATCGGGATGGGAATGGGTTTAGCCATTTAGCGAGTGGGAATTAATCCTGGTTTACTTCAGAGAGAGTCGGCGTCGCTGCGTGACTCTGGCTTTTAAAACGAAGTCCTCATCCGCGTTTCGAAGTCTGTTTCAAAACCCACTCGATTGCGAGGTGTCATTGTGGCATCGCTTGCAAAATCGGTGGTTTCCTCGGGCTCGCTGCGACAGAGCGCGGTCTTCACACAATGGCAACATTTGACCGTTTACAAATCATTTATAATTCAGAAATCAGACGCGTTTCTGCTGCAGATCTTCAGTCCGTGTCTCTGAAACGTCCTCCATGATGATGACGACGACGACGTTGATGATGACGATGATGATGATGATGACGGTTTTATGATCAGTGAAGTCCTGAGGAGAGGAGAAACTCCGTTTGTTTTCAAAAATCATCTTTATCTTTTCTTAAATCTGCGTGTGAATACAAACGCAAATCTGGAGCGAATTTACTGAGATGAAAGCGGTGACCCAGACTCCTGATCAGCCGTAAAGCTCTTTAAACACTTTAAACACTTCTTAAACGGAACTGAAGATAGTCACAATAATCACGCAA